>NC_079166.1:12823825-13048825 GCF_947568905.1 Ostrea edulis
ACACGCTTAAATAAAACAAAAGTAGTGACAACGGCTAACACGGACAGATAATGTAACAAAACGTAAGTAAGGGCTAAAATCAATTTACTCTACGATATTGTGTAAATTGCATTGTATTTGAAAGAAGAAACATATTTTCAGATTATTCGATCGACAGACAAGCAGAGTATTGCGGAATAACATTCTAGAGACCGATATAAAAGGCGGGGATGAGTACGGCCCCCTGTACGGTATTTACGCTGCTTACGGATCTACGATATCATTTCAGACAGTTGCGGAGAAAATGTGCCAATTCGGAAGCAATCATGTAGAGAATGACCAAAGTATTTCTCCATCTACATACCCATATGCTGGATTCAGTTGTTGAGATACTTGTATTTTGCATGTGCAGTGCACTTGAATTCACAACCCAATTCGGATTTCTGTTTCATTGTTTTATTTTTATTGCAAGGCTACAAAGAAATAAAGTATATCAATAGCATTTTTCCAATTTGCTTACAATGTTAAATTAGCAATTAAGTGCAATAAAGTTGACAAATAAACACAAATGTTGAAGGAAAAAATTAGTAAAAATGTGATATTGCACTCATCCATATGCAATAATACCCCAGTTGTTAACTTTCATAAGCAAGTGAATAAAATGCTTAACATAAAACAACTGATGCATGTCTAGCTGTATGATAAAGATTTCATCGAACGTTTTATGAACATTTTAGGCTCACTAATCTGAAAACACAATGCGCACCAATATTCATTAATATGAGCTCCATAACATAACCATATGATTTCATTTGGCACGTATCAATTGTCAAAGAAATATATATTCTTAACTGCACTTTCTGTTACAAAAATAAGATAACAACCATTACACCTTTTCAGGTAATTTTCTTCCCATTGGTGTATCTTTAAGAGATTCATTTTCAATAACGATACACACCATATTCTCCGAAGCTCTCAGTGGTTGCAGCAAAGACGTCTGCAAATGTGCACTGTTTCTTTAGAAATTGATTGATTGATTGAATAATGTTCGAGAATATTTTACTCATATGGAGACGTCACCAATGCCGATGAAGCAGGGGCGGACCCAAGAATTGCAGATACGGGGGCGCCACTTTATGAGGCAGGAGTTCTGGGGACCGCTTTGAGGCCCTCAAGTGGGCCCATGAGACAAAGCTCTGGGATCTTACAGATTTCATAGGGCTTGAAATATATCTCCTATTTAGTCATTTATACTATTTTCTATCATTTTCTCTAAGATGAAATTAAAATGCATTGATTTTATATCCTCAAAATTGTATATGTATGTCTACTCACCCTCTACTGTCTTATTTGTATATATTAGTAAATAGCTTGTATTTATGACTGATGAGCTGTATAGCTTAAGGAAATAAAGAACCTGATCTGAAATCTGGTCATGCCAATACCTGCCGTTACACGGTACCTTATTTTGTTTGGATTCCCTTAAAGATCCGCCACTCTCGCTTCTAAATTTCGAGCATTTGGCATAGAAGGCACTGCCTATTTCTCTGTCTAGGTGCTATGATGCTCTAGAAACGCGCGGGGCTCTTATCCCCGACCCACCCCCGATAGATACCTGTTCGATATTGTTGGTGTAATTAAGTGTGTTGCTTTGCCCCGGTGTACAAATTCAAGCTACATCTCTTATTAGAATAAGTTTTCTAAAGGAATGTTATCTCACAGAATAACTTAGGTTCCTATTCACTTATTAGTTTAAATTAACAGCCCGAAATTTACTGACGGATGTTTACAACTTGATAGATTCAATATATCGAATTACTTATAAAAGTGATCATTTTGTAGTGATTCACAGGAACATTTATTTCTTTTTATTCAACGTTTAACAAAGGCAAAGTGACATTAAATTCTTTCCATAAATAAATAATAGAAATAGCAGTCTTATCTAAAGTAAACATTTAGTGATATGGAAAACATGCACTAAACGTCTGATAAAAAATCAATAAGAAAATGCATGTGATAAGGATTGGATATGCGTTTTGTAGTGACAGAGAAATGCACTCATTCGAGTAGAAAATCTAATTTTTTCTGCAGAACAATATTATCAACGAACAATCAATGCTTAGAAACGCCGGTAAATATAATCATGACGAGGTTGGACTTCCGTGAACAGTGCATGTGATGGACTTTAGACATGATTGGTTAACTGAGTATGTGTTATGTATTATGTATTTCATTATTATTCATCATCATATCTCCCTATATTTACTGTAAACCCAAGTCATTTTATACCAACGAATGGGTCATCCAAGTAGAAGGCGGGGCCAAAGATGCCGTACACGTGGCATCTACGTATGGGTTACAGTTGCTAGGAGAAGTAAGTATCATGAAGAAAATTGATCAAATTATAAAATTATTTTTATATATAAAACAAAAATCCTGTAAAGTAATTATTTGACTAGTTGTTGATAAAATGAATTGCAAATATGATAGAACCTCAGTACATTTGGATTATGTTCCTCTGTAAAGGTCTTTCCGTATTACTATCATTATAAACAACACGGCAGAACAAGACGTAGTGTTCGTCCCTCCCTTCACACACATAGAAGATTACTGAGGCACCCCAAGGTAAACAATTCCATTCTCATAAATTAAATTGTTCAACATCAACTCACTAATTTACCATATCTATTCATGTTTCTCCTATTCCTGTAATGTACATATGTCCTAAAATGAACGGAAAATTAATCTCGTCAATCATAATAGCTGTATTTTATTTTACTTCACTAATAAATCTTGCTATTATCTTTTAAGTTCTGAATTACCGGGTGCTTCGTGTCGTAAAGCACGTTATTCGGTTGATTTGTTTTTCTTTTACCTTTGTTTCAGATAACTACTGCTAATCAAGTATTGTGGAAGTTACGACATAATCGAGCTACGTCATTCAATGATCCGTTTTGGTCGGACATGTGGTACATAGTAAGTATCTCTTTGAAATGTTGTCGATCAAATGGCAAAATTACTAGTACTGATATGGTCTTCAATTCTTTTTTTTTTATATAATATTCTTAATGAAAATAGGAAATAATTGTTTCATAGGTAGGTTACAAAGTACTAGTACTATCGCTACCTGTATGTCTTATTGCTCTTAGAATATACCTTATTGTTACTTCCGGTTACATCTCACTTTATAGACACACTGGATTCTATTCTTGTAAGCACTAGACTAAGTCGTTCTAAAATTTGACTAGTATATGTCATTCAGCACCTTAATTACAGAGAAGTGCATCGCCTTCAATGAAAGTGTCCGAGGCCTGGAATCTTGGGTACCGAGGAGACGGGGTAACGATAGGGATTGTGGACGATGACGTCGACGTCAATCATCCTGACCTGGCGGCAAATATAGTATACTATACTTACATACATGTAGTACATTGTTATCATATTCCGCTTCTTTGTGAACAGCATTTTGTGTTTGTAAGTTATTTTTATGTTCTTTGTCTTTATATCTCAGGCCAGAACGAGCAGCTATGATTTCTTCGCTAACGACGGGGATCCATCTCCAAGTCTTTCATCTCGGGGGTTAGTGCTCTGATATATTCAGCAAAACACACTCATAGAGAAGTGTTGGGGACAACGGCTTTTGATTCACTAACCTATCATTGGGTCAAATGCTATCTGACGTGTTTCATACCAAGGCCGTTCTTGTCACACTGATTTTGACTACGGATTAAACCGTTTACCTGATCAGGATATAGGGCTCACGGTGGGTGTGACCGGTCGACATGATTTGCTTACTCCTCCTAGGCACCTGATTCCACCTCTGGTGTATCGAAAGGCCTGTGTTTGTGTTCCTCTTATGAGTTACGAGATTCATTACTGTTCGTTATCTTCACCTTTTCATAAACCTAATTCCTTATAACATGATTTAAAACTACAGGGAATAAAAACCGTTTCGCTGTAAACGTGAATTCATTATAAAAGTTCTCATTGTAACCACCTTTTACTGTAGGATAAGGCGGGGGCACATTAAATGTCAAGAAATGAAATATATAGTATTCGTGATGTTCATCTGTTACGGTTAAAACATTTGACGTCACAGTGCGACGGGCAGATGTTAAATTCAGCGCGGATTGAAAAGTTCTAACCTTATCGCCACGCACGGATGAGAACATTTCTTTTAAGCGCGGACTGCCTTGAAAACTTTGGTTTGAAATTTCAATTTCTATGTTGATTGTCAAACCACTTAGTTTTACTCTGATTGTATTAATGGATGTTAAACAATTGGTGAAACGTATTGAAAACGAAAGAATGAGGTCTAGAAGGGATTGAAACCAAGGGGAACATAATTATTAATTCAAGATGCCCGTCGCACTGACTTCAAATGTTTTGACTGTGGCAGATGAACATCACGAATGCTGTATATTTCATTTCTTCCAACTTAATCTGCCCTCGTCTTATAGAATGGTCCCGAATATATCTGCATAGTGTAATAGAAAAAGGACTATGTGAGTATGCTATGAACCTTTCATTTTAAGTTTTAATTAAGTATATCGTGTTTTTATAAAAGTGCACGCACTGCTTTCATATACAACATCCCTATGTCATATGTCAATGCATAATAAATGTACAACTTGGCCCGGACTTTTTAACCATTGATGAAAAAGTAGAAGTCTCTCCTCAAACATAGAGAGAGAAATGGGGAAGATTTTAATCATGTGATGGCCAATTTATGGTACGAAATTTGGTGTAAATATCAACACAGTTCGAAGCTTGAAATTAAATTCAAATCTCAAATATTTCAGAGGAATTTCCAGTTTTCACCTTTGTTTATGCGCCAAATGATATCCCAACTATCCATGTAAATATCTCTTTTTCATTTACATTCAATGTTTGCTAAGTATTTACATGTATTTTTCAAATGGAAATACATATACATGTACATGCATATTATTTTGTCGTTGAAATGTTTCCTTTATCACAGCATTATATATAACAGGCATGGTACAAAATGTGCTGGAGCGGCAGCGGCAGTTGCAAATGATTCACTGTGCGGTGTTGGATCTGCATACAAAGCAAATATTGCAGGTATATGTACGATTGAAATCCGATCACAATAAAACATTCCCTCACCAATAGGTATATCACTGCGCACCCATTCACTCACAATCACCATAGTGTTATTACACTTTAAATAAACCTATCACGATATTAAGGTAGCTATTGATAGCTAGTCCCAAAAAAAAACCGCTCATTGAATTTTTTTTCAATTTTATTTATTATAACATTTTGACTTTATCTTAAAACATATCAAAAAAATCAACAAAAGTAATCACGTTAATTTTCGAGGAAAGCGAGATTGAAATCCCCTCTTTTGTAGCCCCAAAAGGCAAAAATACCAAAATTAAGCAAATTAACACAGGAGCCAATAAAAATTTTATTGACACCAGAAATATTGTTTGTCATATATAGTTATGTAAATTAAACACAAACAGATAAAAAATCAACATGGATTAGAAAATCAAAATGCATCAAAGGAAAACATTGGGATGATTCGACTTGGCAATTGGCCAAATTTACCCTAAATATGGCGTTTCTCAAATACTATCAGGCATACATTTTCTGACAACAAAATTCTGCTCAAAAATTTTCTGATTTTATTTCATTTTTACAATAAGTCAAGTAGTATCTAAAATATTGAATAGAAAAAAATATACCAAATGAGGTTTAATCTGAAACTATGTCAGATTTTGTAACCCTACCCCCTCCCTTCTAGAAACGAATTTTAAGAGATACAGTCAGCAGAGATAAATTATTGACCTTAAATGATTAAGCATTCCCAAATTACCACATTGATCATTCAAACTCACAATACTAGAAGTTTCTATGAGCCATTTAAGAATGATATATAGTGTGTGCTATTGCAGTTGACCTTTTCGCACTCACAATGATTGCCTAAATATTTAGTTATTTTTCATACAATTTCTTGTAATAACTGGACCAAATATATTACCTATACATATTTTTTGAAAGAAATTTATATCACTATACAGTATAATACACCAAATATGTTTAAATAACCATTTCATATTTCAATAAATAATTAATATCAATGGAAAGAGACCCATGGTCTGCCCATGGATTACTACATGCAAGTCCATCTGAGTCATCTTGCCTTCACAGATAGGTGTGTCTTTCATAAGTTTAAGATTTTTAATTGTAGTTTCACAATGAACCAAAAACTCACTATTGGATAACTGAGAATGTATATTGCATTAACTAACTGTAGTTTTCCCCAGGTGAAGATCTATGTTCACTGTATGTATAAGGAGGGGGGGGGTGAATTAGTTCCATTATGAAACTTTTCTAAAAATTTGATATACATTAATGTATCAATGATGTATGTTTCAACTAAATTTTGAATTACAAGGAAAATTCAAACACATTGATTAAAGTTATAAAATTGATATTCTATCATGTGCACATTTTTTACTAATATATCTAAGAAAGAATAATCAACATTGAAATTTCCTTTACATCTATGCAATATTATTGTCTTTCAAAAGGCATATACATGTAATACACGAGTACATGTACTTGTTTTCCCTCAAATTCACAATTTAGTTTAAATTATGTTGTACAACATCCACTGCTCTGAGCTCATATAAGTGAAATAATGTTTTTCATCCAAGTCCCAAATTTTGCAGTAGTTCTTTAATCTTCGGAACTTGATCAAACATTTTTAAATTTGTGGAGTTGTGGGGGTCCAGGGGATATGTCATCATCACTGTAAATGGAGTAGCTGTTCAAAATATAGATAAGTATATTTAGATATAGCAAAAAAGATGAATATCTGATATACTCAGAATTGTCTTTACAAATGTTTATCATAAGAAAATATAGTGCCTCTCTTGCTGTTATACTTGTTGACTCGAAATCCACATCAACCTACACTGGTCCTATCTAACCTTCCTTGGTCCTCAGGCTGATACCTAGAAAAAAGATCATCATAATTGATATTTGTACAGTTAGGTCTATATTATACCATTGAGTAATTAGACTGCGTCAGACAATGTGAATTTTAAAATTGTGTCTCAACACATATTCAGTGAAAATTTAAATATTGATTTTTCAAAATTATAAATTGCAACATGAGATGACATGCATATATGTTTTCATAAACTGCCATAAACTTATCATATCTGTTTTATTTACAAAATGTGGGTCAAGAGAAGGGCATACGTGTAGTATACATATCTTACTTATACATACAGTGCATACAGTTGCCTATGAGAGGGCATATGTAGACTTGTGATTAATTTACATTATTTTTAAAAAGGTTTTGCCAACCTACATGCTTGTGTGAAACACTAAACCTCAGGTTTGATATATTTCTTAGGTCACTGAAATTTCAAAGTAATAGTATATGTATACATACTACAGTCTAGGGAATTATAATTCAACCCATGCCCCCCCCCCCTCCACTTTCTATCCGGTTCCCATATACCCCTAGATAGTAGGTCTATACAGATATTTGTTTTTCATTACTTTTATACATGTAGTTCAGGGTATGTTATTTTCGTAACGGTTATTTTCATTACGATATTTTCTTAATAAAGGAGTTGTGAGAGCCCATGTTTACAAATGTGGTATACATTTACATGACATCCGTTCGTTTACAATCACATGCACAGGTGGGAGTTATAGTTTAAGCACACATGGAATACATATATACATACAAAATAATACATCTACTGTATGTCGCGTCGTGTGTTTAAACTTACAGATGTTATTATAAATCGCGTTGTGAAATAGCAGAGGAAATGTGAGTTGAACTTTTGAATACAGATTTATGGCATTTTTTTCACTCACCAAACGAAACTATGATTTCGTTGACCAAGTTGAATGCATCCACCAACTTCCTCTTCTTGCAAGAAACTTTGTTTAGCCTCTCAATGACTTATAAACAGTATTTAATATCGCAGCATGCTGTACTCGGACATAACGATGTATCAACCAACAACTTTGTTTACGTAGCGCATCTATGTACATAAATTGGTGGTTGGTTTAACATTTCGATTAGCAAAAAGTTTCACACAGATGAAACATCTGATCTACCATTCTTACAAATATTGACGTATACTTATGTCGTATGTGCATATTTTCTCTAGGCGAGTCAGTCACAGCAACAAAACACTTTCGGAACCGCTTTTTGTTTTTTGACTTATTCTATGACGGAGTAAGGAATTCCGGAAAATGAATTCACGTGAAAATACACATTTTTTACTGATCACGTGGTTGCTATCCGTCGCTACCTTAATACACACCCATTCACTCACAATCATCATAGCGTTATTACACCTTAAATAAACCTATCACGATATTAATACGCACCCATTCTCTCACAATTACCGTAGCGTTTTTACACCTTAAATAAACCTATCACGATTTTAATACGCACCCATTCACTCACAATCATCATAGCGTTATTACACCTTAAATTAATCTATCACGATATTAATACGCAACCATTCTCTCACAATTACCATAGCGTTATTACACTCCCAAATAGATATGTTCCAATACACCTAACTTTTATTGTGTACTTACCTTGTGTGTGCAGGGATACGAGCCAGTGATGGCGGGTCCTCCTCTGTCATGGAGGCGCGGTCATTAAACCATGACTGGAATAATATCCAGATCTACTCTAATAGCTGGGGAGGAGAGGACAAAAAAGGATTTGACGGTCCCGACGCCATCGTAAACCTCGCAATCATTATGGGAATCGTGCAGGTATGTATGGGTGTTCAGTTTTAAGGTAACTAAATTTTATCTTTATGTATTTTAGTATTCATATTTTATTTGAAAGCAGTTTAAAGTTAAAGCCACATATGTCGTATTCTTTGACTATCACCCTAGGAATAAAAAACATGTATTTTATAACAAGTTATACACTTTATTGAAATTATGCAATTTAACTCGGTCGGATTAAACAGTAATCACGCTAATTTCCAATTTAATTACGCATTTTCCAAGTCGGATATTGAACGCCCCATTTCGAAATATTTATGATCACGTGACGTAGCACACATAATTTCGAAAGTAAACAAGCCAATGTGAAAGTGTACACGGCCTGCAGGGTGTTATCGAGACACACTTAGCAATACAGACAGTCAGAAGAAAAACAAGATAGAGAGAACCACTTTGAGCAATAGAAGGGGAGTTAAATTTTATGTTTAACACGGAATCACCATTCAGTACGACTATATACTGTAACTCCCATGTTTCGAATAATATTGTTCTCGTGCGCTTGTGCACAACCACCATATTCGTCACTCCTTTATATATATATCATTGCTTTCTCCTTACATCGTGTAGACCAGTACTCCTTTAATACCCATATATTAGTTGTCAAAAAATGTCGAATCATATCGGTTTTCATTGTTTAACATACTGACGAAACTGTGGTCTAGTTCTTAACATCAAACAAAATACTGTTTGATGCAGCACATATTCGTTGAATAGTAATCCAATCACATAATGGTATATGCTGCATGAAGATTTATAACTAAAGCATCTCGTTGAAAACAAATTTTAGATTCCGTTCGTTATTCCTCAGACATAATAACCGTATGGCGTACCATAGTATGTCATTTTGTAGAATGGGACATTCCATTTCAACGTATTACTAACCCTGGAGGTCTGGCTTGAATAGTGATATTTCAGAAATGTTAATTTAAGGTGAATTTTCAATTTATCAAAGCAAACAAAGCAGATTTTTGTCATTGTAAACCAACGCTACTTTATCAAAACAAAACAAAGAAATTCTTGTAATGATTCTGTAAAACCTTTTCTAGAAATTCAAATATCCCTACGAGCGATGTATTTGCAAATATCCTTAACTTTTTGATCGGTATATTACACAGATATGACAGTATGATATAGCTAAAATTAGAAAATGGTTATAGACGGTGTGCTCATCTACCTACATAAATACTACATTGCAAAACTATGAGTTAAAATAAAGCCTTTAAACTTGAAATATTTCAGGGGCGGTCAGGTTACGGCTCTATATATGTATGGGCGGCTGGTAATGGTGAGAATGAAGATAACTGTAATGCGGATGGATATGCGAATAGCATATACACCATAGCGATATCTAGTGTTAACAGTTATGGGTATGCTGCAAGCTTCAGCGAAGTCTGCTCAGCAGCCATGGCTGTAACCTACAGTCAAAGTACTTCAACATCTAATATTGTGGTAGGTATCTAAGGACGGTGAAGTTTTGTTTTATTTTTATTGGATGATTTTCTATTCGTTCTGCTCTTTAGATATATGTTTTATATTTTTATTACTATTCTATGGTTTGTCATGCACGTTGTTCCGTTGTTATGTGTATGTAATAAAAAAAATCATTGATGTACATATATTTTTTGTTTTCCATAACGAACTTATTTATTTAAGTAAAGAACTTCCCAAGAATGTTTCTTTACTTAAAAACGAAACAGATAGAGAGAGCGACGGAATTAGATTATATCCCAGGCAAACTGTCTTCAGTAATCCATCTCCTTACATTTGATGATTTTGTTCCCTAATCAATTTAGAGTAAATAGCCATTATTAATTTATCCCATAACTTTTGACCATACCACCTTCAATACAATTTAATTCTTAGAATAACCATATAGTATATTAATCAAACATTGATATAAATCCAACTTTGATAATTATCACCCCAAGTTTGATCAAAACATTGTCTCTGTTTAGTTAATCCAATCCTAACACAGGCGTATTTCGTTTTGAAGAAAATAAGAATATTTCATGATTCATATAATTGAATACGAATACACGGTGTTAATGGAAAAAGCATGCGTTATAGATGCCTGAAAGAATCTACCCTAAAATGCAATGGACATCTTTGTATGAAAGGTGAAGATAACGAACAGTGATCAATCTCATAACTCCTATCAGCAATACAAAATAGATAGTTTGGCAAACACATACCTCTGGACACACCAGAGGTGGGATCAAGTGTATGTATTAAATTCCCCTTAAGGGCTGTGCATGCTCTGTATATGATGCGTCTTTTTTAAACCGCTTGTTTTATAAAAAGTTCAAATTCATTCATTGTAGACTACAAAAATGGGTGATGGGTGCGATAAGTCATTCACAGGAACATCTGCATCAGCTCCGATGGCAGCAGGGATTATTGCCCTTGCTTTACAGGCAAAGTATGTTATGTTTTGTTTTCAATTCATACGCTTTGTTTTCTCACAAGGACATATCTAGAAATTGCAATGGGGGAGTTGAGATTTTCGTTTAGGGATGAGAGAAACGCCTACACCCTAAAAAGGCATACATAAAAATTGTTCGTAAAATGTTTTCAACAAAAGGAGCTTGCAATCCATGTGCCTCCTCCTACATCAGGAATGTCCTGTATGCTTCAGGGGCGGGTCCTTGATATTTCAAACCGGACAAGAAGACAAGAGCTAATCAAATATATTAACCATGTTTATTGTTTTGTTTGAAGTTTTTTATTGTTAAAGTTCTTATGTCTTTTATAAAGAAATGATATGACTTGGAGAGATGTGCAGCACCTGATAGTTAACACCGCACAAATGTCTGGTCTACATGAAAGAGATATTGCATCTAATGGAGCCGGAAAACGATGTATGTGGACAAATAAGTATGCATATGTCTTCCCGGCTTTCTTGGCGAACGAAAATAATAGAATACTATACAGTAGTCGTGCGGTACCTTAAATCATTGCTTGTGACTATGGTGATATGTACAATGTTACTATAAAGAGGAAGAGCTTTGAGCTGTTTTCATAGTGAATATATTTGTTTTTTCTTTAAATAGCCCTGGGCAGAAATAGTACACTTAAGTAATAGAATTAAAGATGTGGAACAAATATGACTGAAAAGAAGAGCATGTGTAAATAGTTCTACAAAGAAGCGTTTTCTATTATAGTTAGTAATTTCTTTGGCTTTGGTTTACTTGATGCTGAGGCAATGGTTTCGCATGCTGCTAACTGGACACTGGTGCCGAGTCAACGAACGTGTACAAGTCCCAACATAGCCGTTCGAAAGTACGCCCGATTAAAACACCATGTGGTTAAGTATAAATTTCAAACTTGTCTGTTTCTAAAAGTAATACAGATCTATTTGTAATTGTCTATATGAATAATCAAATGTCGTTTTTCTCATTAGTTACCATTTTTCAACCCGGCAAACAATAAATATGAACAAAGACACATCTTTGGTGTTTTAAAAGACGTTCCAATCTGTATTCATAAAATGCCTCTATCTTAACAAGCAAATGAAATGAAAATTGACGACCATTCCATAATTAAACATACTTTTGAGTATTGTTCATACACATATGCTATTCATATGAGCTGCACCATTAAAATTGTAGTGGAAGAATCAGTGGATCAACGAGGCAAATCTTTTCCAAGGTTCAAAGTAAAGGTTGTGAAGGAATGAGCGGTGAAGTTAAATTCCTTGAACATGTGGTTACAGAAATTACGTTTTCTGCTACACAACGTGGGCAGGTGGAACTGTTCTTAACATCACCCACAGGTACTACGACAACGTTGTTAAGTGTGCGGCCAGCTGACACACCGTACAGTGGGTCCATCACCTGGTCGTATATGTCCGTACATTTCTGGGGAGAAGACCCCAAGGGGAACTGGACTTTGAAAATGTATATAAGAGACACCTCAACTTCAGGTAGTTAACATAGTTATATGGAAGCAATATCTATCTTGTGCTGAGTTCGTGGCTATCTATGTTTCATAGTGTTAATTGAAATATCGTATTTGATTGAAATTTACAGGTTCACTTGATAAATGGAAACTGACATTACATGGAACAAAAATTGATCCGAAATTAGGAATAGATACAGGTAATGTGGCACTCTTCTTTGTCTCCAATGATAAACGAATGAATATGGCTCATTTATGTCACAATCATTGTTACAGTAATGCTTCTGTTGACAATACATGTACATGTAACATCCATTAAAACGATAAATGTTGATCTTATAAGTGACTGTTGATTATCATCATTTGTGAATTATATATTCGACAGTTGGAACACCTTCTAAATAATACCTTTCTTTTTTTTCAATTTAATACCAAATCGACTAAATTTAAATCTTTCAAGCTGATGCTATCCAAATAGGACGGTGCACAAGAGTGTTCAAATTTTCATTTCTGAATTCGTCGATACCGTCAACGTTCAACTATTATTTTTATCTAACACCATGTCATAGACTGTTTTGTGTGTTGTCTCAATCAATTGTCATAATGGATGTTCAGGACCTTTACGATTAGCTGAATACTAATTTGTGAGAATTTACAGCTTGTTGATTCTGTTCATGCTGTTACATGTGTATGCACTTAATATGTTTATCGTGTTTATCCCATACATGTGCAACGCTTTTACAAGACTTTATTTCATTTTAAAAATATTATAACGTTAAAATATTCAATATGTCTTGAAGTAGGTAATGAATTATGCGTATCTGATTGTTGGTATAGGTTCGTAAACATGTGAGTAAATTATACTGAACACATTATATACAAAGAAAAGTACCATAACAGTGGTTAAAATGTCCAAATAGTCGAAGATTAGCACCTTTGTCTTTTTGCATTAAATCATAGGAAATGAATTTAATTTTGGCGGATATTATGCGATATAACTTGATTTAAGTCGTTTACGACTTTTTTAAAATCACTTTCATGGATTACAACACGTAAAATAACCCAAACATCAGGTTATATCGCATACTATTAATATGCCCATCCATATATATATATATATATATATATATATATATATATATATATATATACATAACACGGCATAAAACTGCATATTTCGTTTAGAACCTGATCCTGTAACAATGACAGTTCCAACAACAATAGTCCGTGATGAAACCACACCCAAAGAGACTTCAGTTTATATCATTATAGGTATAATATGTGGGATAGTTTTCGCAATAACTGTACTTTGTATGTGTTTTTACCTTTGCAATCGTCGTAAGAGATGTAAATCTGGTAAGGTGCAGGAAGATGAATGTAAACAGAGTAACGATGCTGAATATGAAGACCAATCCATTGTCAATACAGAAGAATTATAGAATAAAAGGTGCATATGTAGAACAGGCTTTCAAACCAGTGAATGTGATGAATCGGTAATAAGGAGACAGTGTGATTGTTAATGTCATATGAACTTGTTTTTTTATTTATATTTGTATCAACTATGCGTTTCACTGTGTCCACTAACTCGGAACATTGCTCGATATGAAACTATTAAAATTAGTGTTATTTTTCAAGTGCAAATGCAATATCAGATGTTTTCGCATATGTGCTAAAGAGAGGTTTTTAATTCATAAAGGATTGAATAGCCATGTATTAATTGTATCAAATTGATAGTTATTAAAGGAAATATCTCTAAAACCTGAAAAGTAACGAATAGCAACTATTGAAACAGAAAACTTTGATTAGTTGCTTAATGATTTGTCCTCTCTAGAGTATTCTATTCGTGTAGAAACGTTACCAGCTTTAGGAGACTTAATTCCGAGCTGTAGTAGGCACTAGGTGCCATTTAACTCTGGGTCTTTTTATCGTAGGTAAAATTCAAAATCCCCGTGCTTTCACGTTTTACACCCAACGCTTTATGGAGGAATCTTAAAACTTTTAAGATGTTAGGTATGCCACGGCCGACGCGTACTTGTTCTAAGCACTTGATCTCATGTCTTGTGTATCAGTCCGAGTCCATGTTTGCCCTACTCTTATTTTTGTATTGTTTATAGGAATTACGAGATTGATCACTGTTGCTATATTCAAATTTCATCACGTGTAAATGTACATTCTACATGGATTGCGTTTGCAGAAAACGGCTCTTTTCTATAAGTAATAATTTTCCAAATTATAAGTGTTGAGATAAAGCAACTTGGAAAAACATTGCTATAGTGTTAGTATCAAAGTAGAGGCCAGAATTTTAAACTACAATTTATCACAGTAAAGTATATATTTCTTTTTATACATATACAGTTATTATTTTTGTTTATTTACGAGATGCCAGAAATATAAAAATAAAAAAACGTACTTTTACTTAATTGATTGTTTGTTTTACGTCCTGTCGATAAATTTTCACTCATATTGAGACGTCACCAGTTGTAGGTGAAATAACAAATTTATAATTATGCTTAGCTTCCATGGCTGTAGCAGCGAAGGTTCTTCACCACGACACTGAAGTTCCTTTTTAATGTAATATCAGAATGATCTGTGATTCTCAATTCTAAATCCCGAGTGTTAGGCGAAAGACAATCACTTTATTTGTTTACGTCTTAGGTTTGACACGGCCATCATACGAGCGGCGCTCGAATTCACGACCTCCCGGTTACGAAGTGAACGCTCTCCCATTATTTAATCTCCAACAGCCCTTTGGTACATCTTACTTGATAAAGGTTTCTGTTGGTGTACTGGGGATACAACTGAATCAGAACACTATCGCCATCGTTTTTTAATTGGTGACGGAAATGGCCGAGAAGCTATGTTATAGTACGATTCCAGAGCTGAAACAGTTGGTGGGCGTAGTAAACTGTTCTTTTGCCAAGAATTCAGAAGCATAAGTAAAATTTGGGGGTATTTATGATGATGCATTATAAAGTTTCGATAAGCTATGAAAAGAAAAAGAAATGGCCAGGCATGCGCAGTATGGATTAATTAGATAAATTTGCGGCATGTCATTTATCTTGTTTGAATGAAAGCTGTTCTATGGGATTCCGAACCGCAAACCAACCAACCTCCAGAGAGTATTACTTTCAATTTTACATCCTCGCAAATTGACTATAGATATTATATTCGGTAAATTAAGTGCTTGCACAAAATAAGGGACATGCAGGGTCTACGTGTATTCAATTCTATGTGGAGCCATAATATATATAATTCATTTATTGCTAGTGCAATGCATAGCTATCCGGAATGTTATTCAGTATGTATTTGCTTACTCCTCCTAGGCACCTGATCCCACCTCTGGTATATCCAGGGGTCCGTGTTTGCCCAACTTTCTATTTTGTAGCGCGTATAGGAGTTACGAGATTGATCACTTTTCGTTATCTTCATTTTTCCTCTATTGTAATGTTTGCTTCAAGCAAGCTGAATTCTGCGTTTCCTTATCTTTCCAGAGGTTAGTACCCTGACAACAGTCACGGATCTCATTTCATCTGTCATCACTCTGGACTCCTTTTCTCACAGAATAGGTATCCAATGAAATTATATGTTTGATTAGAAAACTACTCTGAGTTTAAGATATCTAAGTAAATTTGTAAGTTGCTATCCAATTGAATTAGGATACTTTAAATTGACAACGTATGAAAAATAACTTTAGTGTTCAAATTCATGGATAAACAATATCGGACTATATTTTTTTCTCGATTGTAATATACCTGTCCTTTCTTATCGGTATAGTTATATATTCTAAATATTGCTTTCTTATGATAACCATGTATACTCCTTCAAAGAATTCTTAAGTACTTTTTTCTTTCCAAACTAACGTGGTTAATGTGTATGAATTAGAGAAATCGATTAACTTGCGCAGCGCAAATTATTTCATTTCATCCCAGATGAAAGGATTTGTTGAAATTTGTAGTTCATTTTTGACTAATTTAAATCTCAGACATCTTGTATTGGCTTTATTCGTTTTACCTATTTGTATAACATCGGGTTTATCAACTACAGATAGAGAAGTAAGGATGTATCACATTAAATTCAACATACTAGATAATGTGTAAACCACTATGGGGTAGTTAGATATGTACAGATACAATTTTTGGGGAAAGTAGCACGTTGCATTCTAATAAAACAGTCAGTAGAAATACTCAAGGAATGCAGTTGTGTAACAAAGACTGTCTTTTGACACTATTTTCGTTATATGAGAGCATATATGTTCACTTCTTTTCAATCGAGACAGGCTACTGACAAATAAGTTGATGCTACTTGGGTTTCAACAAATCACATGGTCGTTTTAATGATGAACTAGTACAACCTGACATTGGGTAAAATGTTGTCTGACATGTTTCGTGCGAATTATTTGGCGGTTCGCTAAATACCGATTTTGACTACGGACTACCCATAATTACCTGATCAAGATACAGAGCTCACGGCGGATGTGACCCGTCGAAAGGGGATGGTTACCCCTCCTAGGTACCTGGTTCCACCTTTGTTACATCTAGGGGTCCATGTTTGCCTTTCTCTTAATTTTGTAGATCCTTTATAGGATTTATAAAATGGATCACTATTCATTATCTTTTGTATCTTTTACAGGATTTATGAAATTGATCACTGCTTACGATCTTCATTTCTATGTCTCTGCAACTGTATTTTTTGTATGGATATTGGTTTATTTTTGTTTCATTTTAGTCAAGTAATACTGCAGTATTGATGCTTTTATGAAAATCTAGCATATAATTTGGAGCATTTGTACCTTCAATTTTACAGATCACTACGAAAAATGAACTCATATCTTCCTGGTAGAGTTATGAAAAACTAAAGATTAGGAACGGTGATCAATCTCATAAATCCCTAGAGTATACAAGATGAAGACATAGATCATCTGATCAAATTGCTTCTAAGAGGAACGGAATATCGCTCTTCATGATGTTTTTCCGTGCATGTATATTTTGTTGATTGTGTCGTTTGTGGGTTTTTTCAGAATCAAGTCATGCGAATATTACACACAGCACTACCGTGTCCTATACTTCAGTGAAGAAAACTACTATTACACTGTACCTGATGGTAGTCATTGCCCTTGGTGCATTTATTGTCATTGTCGTTGCAGTCATTGCTTTATGTATTGTATATAAGGAGAAATTCAAAAATAGAACGTCATAGGGTACCAGCGAAGGACACATGGCAGCATACATCCATTGTGTTAATGAACACGTATGGCTACCTGATTTACATTCATAAATACATTTACTTTGCAGTATTTAGTGTTGTTTATACCTTGATCCATTTCTATGTATAAATCAACAACTGCGATTGAAATAGTGAGAATCAAGGTGCACTACTTGTATAGCCTAACTAATAATGGAGTATGATGAAACTGCAAGGTGGAAGTGCAAATGTCAGATACATGTAGAATGTGTCTGTGTGTATGACACAGATCGTAGTATTTAAAGAAAATATAAAGATGTCAGTGCAGTCGACCTTTGAATCCATTATGTTTTATTTTCCCCTTGCAAACGGAGTTGTATAGTTGTTACGTTGTATCTATGTACTTGATGGTGTCATTGTATTCCTGATTAAAATTTATACTTGGCTGACAGTATTTAATTAGCATTGTGCTATGTTTATATTAGATGTACGTGTATATAATATGGTGTTTTACTTGTTCTTATCAAACTTCTGATATCAAAATATTTATCATCGCATCTAAAATTCTAGGTCAGTTATTTTCTTTGGCTTTCCTTTCTGAACGCGCTATCTTAATATAATTTGAAACACAATAAAATGTTTTTTTTAAGTGCTCACAAAGTCAAAATTTGATGATTTCCGAGATATTACTGTCACACAGTGCTGTTTGTGCGATCGAAGCCTGACCTTAAAAGTAATTAAACTTTCTATAATATAGCATTGCTCACATTCGGAGCACGAATAATATAAAACAGGTTCATAAAATCGCAGGACATATCGGAATTGAAGGAAAAATGTTTTCTTCCAGATTGAAAATTGCCTCCCTTCTTCAAATTTCGCATACACCACAACTGAGACCTAGTAAGAGAAAACATTTTCTTTTCCTCACAGATTTCGTTTCTTTTGTTGGTTTGTGGATTATCGTTTTAAGGTGTGTTAATTGATGAGTATCCATTACTTTTGTTTCGTCCGTTTTTAAGATGTCCTTACACTGGTGTATAGTGTTTATTATATTCTCTTTTGTTCGTATTATACAGTGCTATAAGAAGGGGTATTTGGAATATTTTGTATTACATGTATTTCGAATATGGTTGATTAATTGATTAGACATTGTTTTACGTCCCTCTCGAGAATATTTATCTCATATGTAAACATCATTATTGCCGGTGAAAGGCTGCAAAATTTAGGAATATGCTCAGCACTTATGGCCATTGAGCAAGGAGGAAATTTTATCGTGCCACACCTGCTATGACACGGAACCTCGTTTCTTTGCGGTCTCATCCGAAGAATCCCCCATTTAGTCACCTCTTACGACAAGCAAGGGGTATTGAGTACTTATTCAAACCCGGATCTTCACGGGATTCGAATATGGTTGAAGAATTATTTTCTGTTCAGTTCAATAGCGTACCATATTCTGTCCTTCACAATATTGTTTTAACATTTGCGTCAGTTCTTCTGACGTCTCCATATGAGTGAAACATTCTCGAGAGGGACGTTAAACAGCATTCAGTCAATTAATCAATCTATACACTTCTTCAGTTTTTACACATTATTTGCTGACGATTGTCTATATAAACATCACTACATTGTGCAGAATACTTCCATTTGTTTATGTAGGGTGGCATAGCTATTGTACGTGTTAAGTAACCATCAATTTCTAAAGTTTGGTTTATATTTGGCATGATTAATTTGTTTACGAGTTTCCGTGCATGTTTAGGACACCGTAAGAGGTTACGGTGTTTCCATTACATACGGACATCGAATAATTCTTTGTACGGACTTTCATAATTTTAAGCAATGTTGAATGATTGTCGCTGTATTTCCAAATAATAATACAGAAATCGTTTACAATGCATTTTGACATACTCTGGAACGGTAGCGAAAGCCTAGTGGTTAAGATATTGGCTTCGCAATTGGGGTGTACCGGGTTTGATTTTTTATTCCGGCATGCATAGTTCATGGGCGAAGGATGTTGCTTTACCAAACACACGGCATTCAGAGTGAAAGTCGTGGGATCTTCAAATATTACCTTAGAAATGTAGTAGTTGACAGGGTTAAGAACCTTCATTATTGAGGCCCTGGGTGTCATTTTTGGCCATTCGCGTAATGTTTAAGACGTAGTATTTATATGAGTGACGAATTTGCAAATGGGACGGGAAAAAAAACAGCATTAAAACAATAATAACAAACTGGCATTTTGCATCCTATCTTGTTAAGTTGACATTAGGCTATTATAATATAATGTTGTAACACAGTCAACCTGTGTAGGGAACATTAATTACAAGGATTTTAAACACACATTAAGTTATCTAAAAGAACACGAATTGCTTAACTGTCCAAGATTAAGACTTTTGACCTAGTGAAGTCAATTGAAATCACATGTCGGTACGTCAGTAGCAGATATGTTGTAGCACAGCGTTTTTCAACAATTGCAGAAAGTGGAGTCTGTAGGAGCACTTAATATATCGTGCAGTATCACTGGACCGATTCAAGCGACATATTGTTTTTTTATATTCGATGGGTAATCCACATTCATTTTCAAACATTCAAATCCATCGAATATAAAACAACATGTCACTAATCTTAGCCCAGTTCTACATAACAGTGCGTTAAGGTAGCTCAATCGTCATGTGAATGATCAATGTTAATTTATACTTAATATAATTTAATTCAATCAATAACCAAAGGTAATGTGCATGTTGCCACCGTTTTACTCTTAAACGGGAGTATATGTGAACATCTGAAAGTCGCCCAATTTCATTAAGAAGAATAATAAAGATACATAAAACTTGTTAATATATATATATATATATATATATATATATATATATATATATATATATATATATATAACTTATTGATATAAAACCTATCTAAAACTGTTAAAATCTCATTTTGTTGAAAAACCTCAATAAGCCTGGTTTTCTTGTGGTTCATCACATATGTGTCGAAAGTTTTCCCACATCACAAAGTCATATCAGACAATACGCTTACCACATGATCAAAACATTGTCAATAGATTTTAATGGGTGGATTGATAGATTTGATGTTTTAATATACTTTGAATGAGGCCTTAAGAGCTTTATTCTATAGGTTATATGTTGTCTCCCCGAATGAACCATAGGCAAATAGTATTACACATAAATGTTGATATTTTTTAGCACATCTAAGACATGTAATACCAATTATGACTTTTTTAAATTTGATGACCGCTTATACACACACACACACACACACACACACACACACACACACACATATATATATATATATATATATATATATATATATATATATATATATATATATATTAAAAGAAATAGAATAAACAGTACACAAAGTTAAAAATTTAACGCAAGCACTTTCATTTTATAATCCTCAGGCGTTACATTTTAAAATAGTTTTGAAATGGTTTGACGTCATAAAGGCGTCCTAACATTTCACGTATATAACGACGTCATAAACGAATGAAGGGAAAAGGATTTTACGTTAAGCATATTATGACGTCATAGATAATAACAGTAAACATATTTTACAGTAAGCTATTGAGAGCTGGTTTTAAAGTCTTAATAAAGTGTCTTTCTTTTTCTCGTCGGGAAATAGTATTTTCTGTATACAGTTTATAAAATGGAAATACACTAAATTGTCCGTGGCCACACACATCTATATGTTCACTAACTTTAATTTTTCTGTATTCGGGTGCTGAAATGTGTTGTTTATGAACTCGTATACGAGTTCGCAGAGTAGTTCCAGTTTCACCGATATAATGTTTTCCACAGCCAGCACATGTTATAACATAAATTAAATTTTTGGTGGAGCACGTCATATCTGAATTTACCGTAAATTCCTTGTTGTTAAATTCGAACGAACTTCCTTCCCTTAAGTATGGGCACGTTCCGCATCGCCGATCGTCACATTTGGTAACGGTGAACATTTTTTTGTTGGACTTCTCCTGAAAATTAGATTTACATAACAGTCTCCTAAGATTTTTCGGTTGTCTCTTGCTGTTGATAAAAGTATATTTCTTCATAATTTTCCCCATTTTTTCATCTGTTTTTAGTAGGTCGTTGAGTTGCCGAACGATAGGTGTAACATTAGAGTTCCTTGGGTTGTATGTTGTAACAAACGGTAAAATGTGTGAATTTGTTGTGGGATTGATTTTGGATTTATTGATAAGATTTTCTCTATTGAGTTCTCTGGCTTTCTTGATTCCGTCGTTTATAAGTTTGATTGGATAATTCTGTATTTGTAAATAACTATTTAATTCCCCTAAACGTTGTTCTCTGGTAGGTTCTTCGCTAACGATGGTACATATTCTTCTGGCGAGGTTGTAAGGTATGGCACGTTTTGTGTGTCTTGGATGCGAGGACGAAAAGTGTAAATACTGGTGAGTGTCCGTGTGTTTGTAAAAAATATCTGTAATTATTTTATCCTCCTTTTTGATAACAGAAACATCCAGGAATGGTATACAAGATGTACTGTAATCCATTGTGAATTTTAAATTGATATCCAATTCGTTTAGAATGTTCTTAAATTTATTCAAATCCGTAATGTCTTTGTTCCAAATAATGAAGCAATCATCCAAGTATCTTTTCCAGTTTTGTCTTATATATAGACCGAATTGTTCATCAAATGATTTTTTAACTTTTTGGTATAATAATTCCTCTAAATAGCCGAGTGTAAGTGTGGCATATGTTGGAGCCATTTTGGTTCCCATTGCGGTACCTTTATCTTGAAGATAGTGTTTGTTGTTGAATGTGAAAACATTGTTTTGTAGTACAAGTGCTGTTGCCTCTAAAATAAAGTCTTTAGAAAAACGTTCATCTATTTGTTCTGGGTGTTTATCTATCCAATATAACTTCTCCGAATGAGATCCTCCAACAACCAGCAGAAAGTCATGAACATCGACGAGAATATCAAAACAAAACTCGAGGATTTAACGTCAGGTAGAGTGTTAGAAATTCTGCAGGAAATGTGGAAATCCGACTGTGAAAAAGAAGAAAAGAAATCTATCGACAGGTGGCGATACAAAGAAATTTGGCAGTTAGATTACATAAGAAAGTATGGAAAAACCGTTATCAAGGAGAAAACAAACAAACGGAATACAAATAAAAGAAAACCCAACAGAAACAACGAACAAGTGGTCAATTATGCTGCAGCAACCAGGAAAAATGTCTCCTTCAAAACGGAGGGTACTAGGAAAAATCACAATACTAGTACAGAAAATACAAGGACAGGTCCTGTAACCAACCAACAACAAAAACAACCAGGACAATCAGGACGCAATCCGTATCAATCGAGGCCGACATCAGACTCAGATACCCAGAGAAAGACCAACAGAGGATTCAAAACGAAAAACCAAACTGTTTATAAAAACTATAAAAATTCGGGAACAAAAAACGTGTTCAAACATAATGGCACCACGTATATTGGAAGAAAAAGCAGCCAGTATTTTTTAGGCGGAGGCAAACTGAACGGAAGCCAGAGATTCGAGAACATCAGACCAAAACCGTGGACCCAAAGGTAATCAACCTTTCTAGCAAACATTTGACAAAAGACGAAATAAATTTATTATCGAAAAGTTTAAAATTTACACCAACACCGAGAAATAATACCCAAGAATTAACTAAAGATATTAAAGAATACACCCCCAGATTGAGACTGGCCGAAGTCTTTGGTGAGGAGGATGAACATGATGAAGAGAAAAATCTGGAAGAAAGCCTTCTCAGAAATAAATCAAAATTTAATCCAAGGAGAGGCCGAAATAATATGTTAGATACAGTTTGTGATGTTTTACTAAAAACTCCAATCATTGATGATAATTCAAACACCGGAAAAAACAATCTATCGAAAACTGAAATGAATGCTTTAAAATCATTGTCATTGGATGAAAACATTGTTATCAAAGAAGCTGACAAAGGGGGAGCAGTTGTAATAATGGACTCAGATTTCTACAAATCCAAAATATTAGATATGCTAAACAACGATGAGTTCTACTCGGAAATAAATGAAAGTCAAAACAAAAAGATTCTACAAAAAATTAGAAAAATTATACAAAAACATCCGTCATCACTTACTGAAAAAGAAGAGGATTTTATCACAAATTTTGATTTGAAAGAAAGCTGTTTCTATGGCTTACCCAAAGTCCACAAATCGGATGAAATAAAACACGCAATACAGCTTCAAAATTGTGAATACATCACTTGTCTTAGACCCAAGGATTTGAAATTCCGCCCAATTGTAGGGGGGCCATCCGCCCCAACACAAAGACTTAGTAACTTGCTGGACATTATATTAAAACCTCTGTGTAATGAAGTCAACAGTTTTGTCCGTGATGATTTAGATTTCTTACGACACTTACCTGATAAGGTAAACGAGAACGCAATATTAGTAACGTTTGATGTTGTTAATTTATATACTAATATTACTTGTCCACTAGGACTTCAAGCACTAGAATATTGGATAGATAAACACCCAGAACAAATAGATGAACGTTTTTCTAAAGACTTTATTTTAGAGGCAACAGCACTTGTACTACAAAACAATGTTTTCACATTCAACAACAAACACTATCTTCAAGATAAAGGTACCGCAATGGGAACGAAAATGGCTCCAACATATGCCACACTTACACTCGGCTATTTAGAGGAATTATTATACCAAAAAGTTAAAAAATCATTTGATGAACAATTCGGTCTATATATAAGACAAAACTGGAAAAGATACTTGGATGATTGCTTCATTATTTGGAACAAAGACATTACGGATTTGAATAAATTTAAGAACATTCTAAACGAATTGGATATCAATTTAAAATTCACAATGGATTACAGTACATCTTGTATACCATTCCTGGATGTTTCTGTTATCAAAAAGGAGGATAAAATAATTACAGATATTTTTTACAAACACACGGACACTCACCAGTATTTACACTTTTCGTCCTCGCATCCAAGACACACAAAACGTGCCATACCTTACAACCTCGCCAGAAGAATATGTACCATCGTTAGCGAAGAACCTACCAGAGAACAACGTTTAGGGGAATTAAATAGTTATTTACAAAAACAGAATTATCCAATCAAACTTATAAACGACGGAATCAAGAAAGCCAGAGAACTCAATAGAGAAAATCTTATCAATAAATCCAAAATCAATCCCACAACAAATTCACACATTTTACCGTTTGTTACAACATACAACCCAAGGAACTCTAATGTTACACCTATCGTTCGGCAACTCAACGACCTACTAAAAACAGATGAAAAAATGGGGAAAATTATGAAGAAATATACTTTTATCAACAGCAAGAGACAACCGAAAAATCTTAGGAGACTGTTATGTAAATCTAATTTTCAGGAGAAGTCCAACAAAAAAATGTTCACCGTTACCAAATGTGACGATCGGCGATGCGGAACGTGCCCATACTTAAGGGAAGGAAGTTCGTTCGAATTTAACAACAAGGAATTTACGGTAAATTCAGATATGACGTGCTCCACCAAAAATTTAATTTATGTTATAACATGTGCTGGCTGTGGAAAACATTATATCGGTGAAACTGGAACTACTCTGCGAACTCGTATACGAGTTCATAAACAACACATTTCAGCACCCGAATACAGAAAAATTAAAGTTAGTGAACATATAGATGTGTGTGGCCACGGACAATTTAGTGTATTTCCGTTTTATAAACTGTATACAGAAAATACTATTTCCCGACGAGAAAAAGAAAGACACTTTATTAAGACTTTAAAACCGGCTCTCAATAGCTTACTGTAAAATATGTTTACTGTTATTATCTATGACGTCATAATATGCTTAACGTAAAATCCTTTTCCCTTCATTCGTTTATGACGTCGTTATGTACGTGAAATGTTAGGACGCCTTTATGACGTCAAACCATTTCAAAACTATTTTAAAATGTAACGCCTGAGGATTATAAAATGAAAGCGCTTGCGTTAAATTTTTAACTTTGTGTACTGTTTATTCTATTTCTTTTAATATTTTATACCGGACACTGTGATTTTTTTTAAAAACACAATTTGGATATATATATATATATATATATATATATATATATATATATATATATATATATATATATATAAATTTATACTGTACCAATTTTGATGCACCAGATGCGCATTTCGACAAATAATGTCTCTCCAGTGATGCTCAACCGAAATGTTTGAAATCCGAAATACCTATGAAGTCTTAGAGCTAAATATAGCCAAAGACAGCGTGCCAAAAAGGTGGAGCCCATTTCGTCCAAGGATAAGAGCTATGCATGAGGGATATAATCCTTAATTTTGAAATGAATTTCTAAATTTTATAACAGCAATTAAATATACATAAGTATTTTCAAGCTAGTAACGAAGTACTTAGCTACTGGGGTGTAGAGACCCTCGAGGACTAACATTCTACCAGCAGAGGCCTCGACCCAGGGGTCATAATGTAAAACTATAAATAACGTTATTCGCTTTCCATGCATTATTTTTGGTTGGTTCACTGATATGGCGGTACCATTAAATCAGGCAGTTCGTCAGAAACAAAGATTTTTACATGTTCATTGATAGATGAGATGTTTCGTTAAACAAAACGGTATTAGCTACACCATTCTCATTGCTTTATTTACTTTCATGGGACTTTGTGATGTCTTAAGCACACACAATCAAGAAAGATAAGCGTGTTACAAATTTATTCCATGTACGAGTTTACAGCTTAATTCCTTATCAATGCAAGTGATTTTACACATTATTATCCCCAGTTTAAACTTTTATTCATACCAATCTTTATGTTTATCAAGTAAAATACCACCATTAGAAATAGTTTCATATTACCGTTAAGTTTCGGGTTTCGGGATTTCTGATATATACTCATAGGCTATAATTAAAGTTATATTGTAGATTCTGTATCTACATTAATCAAGATGATATTGACATCAGCCACAAATCTCGTGAGTGTTTTTTTCAAGACGGTGTACGTTCAAGAGGACAGATTCTTGCTTGAGCAAAAAAAGATAATCTAAATGCATAGACTTCAATTATTCAAATTTTATTCTTTTCATTTGAAAGGTTTATTGCCGAATATAATAAGATGTGCCATCTTGCATTATGATAAAAATTCACATCTACATTTGTAAGATAGGCCTATATCTGAGATGACCTGCTTAAAACATAGCTATTAATGTGAAGACTTATGTACATTGAAATATTTTAATGTTTTGACAGCGACTTGCCTTCAGTTCTATAGAATTGTTATTTATTACTAAACCCCAGCAAGGATACTTCATTCATTTTATATTTCATGAAGTTTACAAATCTTAGTCATTTGTGAAAATTAGACGTTAAGATATTCGTGGGCACATTGTTTTTTGTTTTTTTTTAATACTTTATACTTAGTGAGGACAACGATTTAGATTACTTACATTTGAATTTTAAATATTTTTCCTTCTACAAATATTATTTCTTTGCACAAAGTACTATAAGGCGCACTATGGATACGATTGGATATTAGTCATTCTGAGTTTTGAGTGTG
Source organism: Ostrea edulis (assembly GCF_947568905.1). Taxonomy (NCBI): domain Eukaryota; kingdom Metazoa; phylum Mollusca; class Bivalvia; order Ostreida; family Ostreidae; genus Ostrea; species Ostrea edulis. The sequence goes on from NC_079166.1 coordinate 12,851,267, forward strand.
AATACACAATTCATTTTTATCAGTCTTGTTTATCCATGTTGATCTTCTCCAGAACACCCCAACAATGGCACTTCTCATCCACAGTTTCATCTTTACATTGTTATACTTTGATGCAGTATTCCTCGTATTTGTATTTCTATTTAGGTTCCAGATTTTTGAATGAATAACTTCCAGGTGAAGGTTGAATGATGGTAAATCAGTTATCTAAATGGAAATGATATTTTGATTCAAATGTATTGGATTTGAAACACTTATGGATGTTAATTTAATTGCTGGGATAAAAGTTTTGAAATTCATTTCAAGATTAAGGATTATCTCCCTCATGCATATGTCTTATACTTGGACGAATTTGGCTCCAGTTATTTGGCACTCTTGTTTTCCTTTTAGCTCTTAGAAGTTTATTGTTATTTCGAATTTCTAAAATGTCAGCTTGCGCATCACTGAAGAGACATTATTTGTCGAAATGCTCATATGGTGCAGGACAATTGGTACATGTACCGTATAAGTTTTGCATCATGACCCCTGGGTTGATGCCTCTGTTGGTGGATTATTAGTCCAAGAGGATCTGTATAGCCCAGTAGCTAACTACTTCGTTACTAGCTTGAAAATACGGAATATTAAAATGATAAGTGAAGACTGTTGTATCCACATAACTTGTGTAAGTAATTAGTGGTGGATCTCTGGGTTAATACATTTGTAAGTAGGCCTAAAATTTGTGATAACATTGATTTGCTTTAGGAATAAAAAAAAGTATACAATATTCATCAAAACATTGATACGCAAATGTCGAAAATCATAGAAATGTATCACTATAAAATCGCTCGAGATGTTTAGAACACTTAGAGCTGAACTTCCCTAGAGTCGAGCCGTCTGTTAACCGTTTATTCGGACACGCCTGTCAAAGTCTTTTCGACGCTTAAGGTAATGGTAGCAATTGGAGAAAGTACTTTGACTTGAGAATGGATGTGATTGTTGGAGGGAGAAAGATGGACCAAAGCATGTGTTTTGTAAAACGATTCTTGTGTTGTTACATCATTGCGAATCTAGTTTGAGATGTCTGATTCGGTTCACTAAACAACTTAGCATCACCTAGCAGAGTTCATCTTTCACCGTAAGCACTTAACACCAATTCTAAAATATGTAAACAAGTTGTTGTTGTAAGCTAGGCCTATTCCACAATTCAACAACATATGCCAGGAACTGGTAATTTAATCTGCAATGATAATACTCCTACCCTTTATAAAACCACAAGGATGGTAGGTGACGATAATTTTAAGAACTATTTTGAAATGAAGTTTTGAGTAATCAATCAATGTATTTTGTCCCCATTAGAGGATGGTACGGTATGGTATAAGCCCACACTATTATTATTCAAACAAAATTACCGGTTTCTGTGAATATTTTCACACCTGACGACCTGTGAAGGCTTGTAAATAGTGAATGTGTGGAACTACATGTGAATGAGTATTCCATAGTGTTCTTGTCTGCTTGTTGTGATAATATAGCCCCGTCCAATTTTATACAGATATTTTTGTGAAAGGGTTATATGTATACGCTTAAAATTGCATCGGAAAGAGTTTAGTAATACAGAGCTTCAATATCCTATACCATATTTCATGTTGTTTAGACATTTATTCACAAGCACATAGGCCTACATATAGGAGCTTATGATTACTACATATATTTAAAAGTTATGTCATCCCTTGGCTTGTAAGTACATTTTTAAGAATCATGACAAACAACACTCTTTAAGATACATTTTTCTGTTTCATTCTTATATTCATGGAATAAAAATCCCCATCCTTTTTTTTTTTGGGGGATATCTATTCCCATTCATGTTCAAATAGGATATTTACTGTCATTTCATGTTCATTACGGGACATTTCCTCCTATAGGACATTGTATCCCATATTAAGTTTAAATTTGGGAGTTAAAATCCTATGGGAGAAATTATATTTTTTCTCCGATGGGATTTTTGGCGGGAGTGAAAATCCCCCCAAGTAGGAGTGAAAATCCCACCAAAATCCCATGGAATTTTTTTTAATTTCAGGTGAAATATCTTAAAACTACAATAGTTGGAAGTGTTAAATGTTGGTGCGTGTCTTGTGAACATAAAATCCAAGCTTTATTGTAAAGGGTTCATTTGTATCCTTAATAAAAGGGTTGGCGAAACTCTGGACTTCTGTCGTGTCCAGACTTAAATGTCGCACTGTTGGATGTTTATTTAATTGCTAGGATAAGATTTAGAAATTCATTTCAAAATTAAGGATTATCTCCCTCATGCATAGCTTTTATCCTTGGACGAATTTGGCTCCAGTTTTATTTTTTGGTACTCTAGTTTTCCTTATAGTTCTTACAAGTTTATTGTTATTTCGAATTTCCAAAATTTCGGCTTGCCCATCACACGAAGAGACATTATTTATCGAAATGCGCATCTGATACATCAAAATTGGTACCGTATAACTTTTACATTAGGATGCCAAATGTCTCGTGTATTTAAAAATGATTCATATTGCATAAGCAGTATTTATTACGTTAGTTTAGAATGAAATTTGCATGCCGTCTAAAGTTGATTATCATATAGATAAACAAAGATTAAAAAAATAGCATACGGCAGCTGGTTTTGATTTGTGTTTTTCTTAAATTTCCACTAGACAGACCTGCTTGAGAAATAAATTTCGCAGTAGAAAAAGCTGTGATTGGAAATGATTCAAGAACAACACTGGATTCCTACCCCAACCTCCAAACAAATTAGAATTAAAATTAAATTATGGGCCCCTAGTGTAAAACTTATACGATACCAATTTTGATGGACCAGATGCGCATTTCGACAAATAATGTCTCTTCAGTGATGCTCAGTGTGTCATAATATCCCCTTCCCCAGATAAGAATATTCATCTGGACATGATAAGGCCGTTTATATAATTAAGTCTGATATTGCTGAATTAAAGATATATTGCACATAGCAGTGGCGGGTCTACACGGAATAATGAAAAGGAGCGGATTGTCCCGAAGCCCTTAGTGGATCCAGTGCTAACTTCCCGCCCACTGCAACTACTGATTTCTAACAAAATAAGACATACATGTTTTAAAGTGATTTGTCATATTTCTGTAAAAAAAAAAAAAAAAAAGGATGATAATTTCTTATCCTATCAATAGTAGTTGATAGTTAGTACAGAAATAAAAAGAATTTCACCCCAAAGTAACCAGGTTTGTTTGCAGTTTTACAGTGGGCAACTAATGGTGTCTCTAGAGATCAAGAAGACAAAGAACACAATACAAACGGATCATTTAAATTCGTCTTTACGCATGCTCATAGATAAACTGGGCTATTTTGTGTATTGTAAGTTACATCTCATGCACTGATTAATGGTTGTATTCCTTTTGATTGATTATTGAAAATATTTAAGCAACATACATCAATATATTCCACTTGACACACGTTGAGTTAAATATTTAAAATGATATATTCATATAACGTTAGGTACATGTAAGTTCAAGTGGATCTTGAACGGTATAAAAATACGCGATATGGGGATTACTTTCGGTATGGACGTTGAAAAATGAGAGATATTTGATGATATCTTCAAAAATTGCGAGGTAGGAAAGTTGATTATCAAGTTATGTAAACATATGTTGGGTGCCGGAAAAAGTACTAATATTCCAATTGTTTCAGAATTAGGTAGATATCCTATATGTGCAATCAATAACCCAAAATATTTTAGCATACTGGCATATATGTGAAAGTAGTCTAGAATCTTCCTTGTTATACAGAGTTTATTCAAGTATGTTTGTAATACCCATCCCTTCAATAATTTGACCCTCCCCCTCCAAAAAAAATTAAATAAAAGAGGACATCTAGTTTTAGTCGAACCTTCACCAAGTGAAAAATGACGTACGCCATATATCACATGACAATAATAACAGTGGACGTCTACCGCAAGTTTCATACCAATATACTGTAGAATTTTAGATTTTTGTTACATTTTATATTTAAAAAATGAAAAACTGCTCTGTGTATGATTACAAATATTTCAGCGAAATTGATGACGTAGTTAACACCCAGAAACGAGAACGCGCACGGTAAACAAAAGGTCACCGTGTCTGGTCAGTCGCCGAAAAAGGGCAGTCGACGATACATACCTGTCAACATTGTCATCCCTCCGCGTAAAATTGTTTCTACTAACTAATAATTTTGCAATTAAAATATATCTTCATTAAAGTATGACTTTACAATAACTCTACATCCTGAAGAGTTGTAAAGTAGGAAGCAGACGTGGTATGAATAAAAGGTAGTACATACAATAATTTGAGCACGGAACAAACGCAGTACATATTGACATCTTTATGTTAATACGTTTGGTTTATTACTACGAATTATACAACTCAAAGGCAGTTAGCAATAACTTCAATTCCTCAAAAAATACGTATTACATCAATTCAGACATAGAGTCACATCAAAGCATAAATGAAAACATCAATTCTGCAGAAATACATGTACAGTTTGAAAACCCGTATCAGCACAGATATAGCTTCGGTGATCTGTAATGAATAGCAGTGCTGTATACTTGTTGATTACAACGCCGGTACGTGTACTTAATGAATATCTGTGAATTAAGGAATGTACCAGAAGATCAGTGATTGGGAATTATCTTCGCATATATAATAAGACGTCATTCCTAAACCTTCAAATATTGCTTACAATCAAGTTGATTGAATTTTGCTTATACAATTTTTGATTTTCTGTCTGCAAAATCCCGGTGCTAGTATCCCCGTGTACATACAGTTACACCTACAGACACACAGAAGCGCTACCACTACAATAGCTGGCTCTATGGAATAACTGTACCTGGTGCTAAGGATGGACTAGTACAACATCAAATGCAAACAACTATGGTGTGAGGAATATCATCATCAATCTAATTGGACTTTGACTGACTGTTGGGAGTGGTTGGGCAATGACACACCTACTTCCGCAAATGACGTAGTTCTTATGCATATAATAAACGAGTTTTTGAGTCGTATAGTATGAGACTTCAACTGCTATCCGAGAGGCCACTGATATCGCATTCAAAATGGTAAGAATGATTATGCATGTTATCTCTTGTAACAATACAAGCCACGTATTGTGGAACATTGTAGTGAAGTTAATGCTGATCGGAATACAAAAAATAAAGAAGTTAGAATGCAGTGATTGATACAAAAATATTGTCAATGTGATAACAATTATCCTTTCTGTTTATAGATACTGAAAATTCATCCCCGATATCTTGACAGATGCTTAGTAATTGATATACATTTTTTGAATACTCGTATTTTAATCTCTTAATTTTTCATTCATGAATAAACATCACTACTTCATTATTTCACCAGATATTACTGTCCCTTATCATCGTCTACTCTCTTGTATTCACCGCCTTCGCATTTCCTGATGGCATTTTCTACCGTCGAGGGAAAGTGGGTAGAAGGAGTATTACTGATGGTGAATTTATTGATGCGTCAACTGAACATGCTCAAAATACCGACAATGGAGAAATGCTAGTCAGGGATAGAAAACATGTCTTTGTGAGTCAAGTTTCTTTTCTGCTCAATTTGATCAAGTTAGGTTATTTGCCTACCTGTTAGCATTTACTCCCATTACAACAGAAAGGAGGGGGGGGGGGGGTTATGATTTCGGTCCTGAGATTCAAATAAACAATATCAGCAAACAGAGCGTATTATAGCTTACGGTACCAAATTCTTTATTATGCTGATATTGAACTGTTGTATCACATATATGATAAAAACAAGGTTTATATTCTTTTTATATTACTGAGAACACATTTTGAATGTACATTTCGTCAACAAATGGGTTGGGACAGGGGATGTCACAAGCACCATAAGGGTGACATTGAACATATGCTTCATTCATGAAATTTTCATAGTCCTTAGTAATCAAGTGTACGTAGGGAATTCCTATGGGCACAAATTGTGGTCAATTCTTAACTGCCCTGCTTTATTGCTATTAGACATTTATTGAAAAACTTCTACATGAGAAGTAATAATCTCTTTATTTGACCTTCAACTCGACATTTAGAAACATGAACGATTTATCTATTAGCAATTATCATTTTAATTTATATCTCAATTCGTAATATTCCTGTGAACTCGAAATAAAAGACACCACAGAGTCCTGCACATCTGCTTCGTACTTAAATAATTCATTGAAAATAGAACTCAACGGCAAACTAACAACTCAATATTTCGTTGAACGCCATCCGTACGTTGTGTCTACAATTGTCGTTTGTTTTGTGTATCAATATTGTGGTGGCTTACAAAGAGGAATAATTTCTTTACTTTGAATATCAAGATATATATGACTTACAAATAGTAAGATGTTGTTTGCTCTGTATTTCAGTATTTGCATGACTAAGAAAGATGCAGTTGCTCATTACTCTATATGTCAATATTTCTATAATCTGAGAAATAGTAAGGAATGACTATAAATCTCAGCTTCATAATTGTGTCTAGATTATTCAGAAAATTATTTAAAGTTTCCTTAATTTACAGGAATATCCATGGCGAGCACATGCAAAATAGGCTTATACATGGGCACACCTTGCTGATCTGACGAATTGCAGCGAAAATGAACAATTTGCATGTTTAGTTTTTGCTAAAATTTGATTAAACTTTAATCCTTATTTTGATCAATTTGTAATTTGATAGCAATACAGGTATTGACGTGGTAAATGCATGCCAAATATGTGCGTTACATAGTAATGAAGAAGAACAGAAAGTTTTGAATAAAAAACGTAAAGAGGTTTATTAATTCTTATTAGCCCTATTCAACATTATACAGTATATTAAAACTCGCAGTACTCGGACATTACGATGAATAAACAACTTTGTTTACGTTGTGCACATATGTATTATTCATGGTGGTTTATAATTTGTTTGGTAAACAGTATCGCACGCGCGAAACATTTGATATACCATTATTACAATGACGTATATTGTTCCTAATCTAGGAGATCGTTCATTTTTGCAAGATAGTCGTTAAGCCTCAATCTTCGAGTCATGACAGCCACAATACACTTAGGGAAACTCTTTTTCTTTTTCAACCACTTTATGGCAGTGTAAGAATTTCCGAAAAAAGAAATCCACGTGAAAATGAACATTTTAACTGATCACGCGGCTGTTATCCGTCACTACCTTAAAATCACGAAGGAAATTAATTTCACATTCCTGGCGCTATTGAAAGAGAAATGTCTCCAGTCCCTCAAAAAACATCACTTTTCTCCAAGTGTAAAAATAATCAAAAGATCGATGGTTTGACTTACAACTGACATGAAAGGTGAATATTACTAGCAGTGACCAATCTCATAACTCCTATAAAGGTTAAGATAACGAACAGTGATCCATCTCATAACTCCAATGAGCAATTTAAATTAGATAGTTAGGTAAACACTGACCCCCGGATATACCGCAGGCAGAATCAGGTGCCTAGGAGGAGTAACTTTCCCAGGAATGTCATGAGTTTAATTTTTGTTCTAACCAGCATGACATGATCTACAAATTTATGTACATAGTTTATCAATAAGATCATTGTTTTTGTTGCATGTGTTTCTGTGCAAGTGGATAGAGCTGTAATAATTCGTTAGTTATACAAGGATATCGAGAAAACTAAATGTAGCGACAGGGGAAATTTTTTAAAAACAATATATTTTCAACATTTTAATCAATATTCCACTTAATTTAAATGTGCTGATTAAAACAAAAAGTATCGATATTGCTTCAAAACGCTAATAAACATACAGACCCTCGGTCATTTTAGCTACCGGACGAGGAAAATTATAGTATTCCTGCATGAAATTCCTCACAAATATTATTGTAACAATTACATATGTATATCTTAATTGTTGTTTATCAATATCCTTGATAGAAAAGATTAAAAGATTGTACCAACGCCACTAGTGAGGGCAGAACAAAGCAGTTAGACATGCTGGAAAGTAGCATGCCAGTTGGTTCTGTGCCTTGCGAAAGATCATTTTCTGCAATGAGACATCTTAAGAATTTGAACAAAGATGGGCTGGTCGGTCTTAAATTGCTATGTTATTTATCCTTCATACACCCCCTCCACCCCCACCAGGGATCTGCCCTGGACACCGCTTGTGGCCTAAGCCAAGGCAGTCCTAAAAAAACAACCGTTGTTTATGCCGTGAGCGCCACCTACTGACGGTACAGTATCAATTTCCAAGGCGAAGTACAAAATCTAGGATAAATATATATCTTTTAAAATAAACCTGACAGTTTGATAACGGGAAACTTCATTGGATCACATATATCGGCGATTTATTGCGGACAATGAAGTGCACATCATTTATTTTTCCTTTGTTTCCGATTACAAATATTAGAGTTATCGTTCTTGTAAATTCTACCCAACAGGTTGAAAAAATTATTTTACACATTCTCCGGACATATACGCATTATCTCAGTGTTGTTTAAAGAAAAAGGAACTTCAAATTATTTAAATATCACCGTAAAATCTGCGAATATGGCCGATTTCTGGTCTTGCTACTTATTTTCTCTCTTCAAAATACCGACAAAATGTCATTTCGTACCACGTGCTTTCTATATCACCATATACGTAAACTTTGAACTGCTTACTTTCGTTTCGCGTTAATACTTTCGTATTTAAACCTCGGGCTTTATCATATAAAACGGTGAAAAGTACCTAGCGCAGTGAGGTCAACTTTTTGTGATTGCAGGAAATGTTGCCGCCAGCGCCACCTACCGATGGCGCCCAATGCTACTACATGCAATATGATTATGTTAAGTAAAAAATAAAATGAATTGATCCCCATATAGTTTAGCAATGATAATGATTTTCATGCATATTTTGTGAATTTGGAAACATATTTCAGCTCCACTTTAGAACATGCGTTTTGATTTAAATCATACCTGATTAATAAATATAAACATCAATTGACCATTTTGAGAAAATTTAAGTATAACTCCCACGACATGGCCCCAAGACCATCCACTAAGAATAGACTTAAGTCTAAATTTCAAATCCAGCTAACTTTGGAAATAAGTTTCATAAACAAATAATTTTTTCAGTATATGTTTGTATTTTATTTTGTTTTATAAACCTGCAGTTTTTCAAACATCTGCGCTAGATAAATCCTCAGATATAAGTAATCAATATTTCTAATTAAGTATATTCTCAATTTATGATCTTGACCTCGATCGTCATTTTACTACCGGCCATCATTTTAATGTTGTCTTTTGCGATATGCTATTTCATGTATGCAAGTAACAAAAGAGTACAGGGTTACATGCATTGAAACTAGCAAATTAGCTAAAGTTTTATTGGGGGTATGTAGAGCACTATATATATATGCAGAGTATTATAAGTCAATAGAGTAACATATTAAGATGATTTAGAAATTTGCATTAAAAGCAGTCATTGGAAAAAACAACTTTGCACTGTATAAGAAGTTTAAGAGTCAGGAAAAGTAATTTCTAAACAAAAAGTGGGTTTTAACAGATTTAAAAAAAAAAACGTTTTTGTCAGCTTTATAGATATATAAATATTACCAGCTTAAGGAATGGTAGATGAATTACATCCTGTCACCTTAGTCAAAGTCCGAATAAAATATATTCCAGGCATAAAGAATTTCTCATTCCCATCACTGAATCTGATTTTTGAAGAGGAACAAAAAAAATTAACAAAAGAAACTTATAATCCACACCCACTAATGTACATTTGTCAGGGTATATGCCATAATCTCAATTACAATTTTGCTGTCTTTTTAATTGCTAATTCATCGAGTCTAGATTTACGAAAAGGAAATGTGAAAACAAATACAAAGTCGTTCAAATTAAAAACAAAAAAATCGCACTCATTACCGGATATCAATGCAGCTATTGGGCAGGGTTGTAAACTAAATCATGAGATTAAAACAAAACGGTTTAGAGATGCTGGATCGGGTTTCTTTTTCGTAATGAAAGCGTCGTTACATAAACCATGAATGACAGTTGATATCAGAAAATAAATTATACATACCACAAGCATATCAACTCTTTCGAAAAATTGACAATGAATCCGTTTTTGAAAAAATCAATAACAAACTTTCATACCTATGCTTGTGTGTTTTGTTTTGGAGGATGTAAATACTCTTAGCACAAACATTAATCGTTCTTTCGCACAAATGTTGACGTCCTTGAAAGAGGAAAATCATGCTACAGACAACAGGATGATCCCTGCAAATGGATTTTCTGCCTCCATGTTTTATTGACTCAATTATAGGAAAAGTGGTAATTTTCACTGCAGTAGGAGGGAGAGAAGGGAGCAGAATACTTTTGACCTAAACATTTGAAGCAATTTCGTATTTGGAATTGAGAAAAAAAAGATACACCCCCTCCTTCAACAGCAATATAATAAGACATGGATGTTTTTAGCTTCTCATTCAATCGTTATATTTCAATCTGTATTATGAACAGTACATTCAAGACATTATCAGAGGGTGGCACAAAGAGTTTAAATCTGGTTAACCTCCTGCTGAGCTAGCTATAAATCCCTGGATTCAACGGATCAACAAGTATAGATGTTAGTCCAATAAACATGCACTGTACATGAAATTAACTTCATTTATATTTATATCTAAATCGATTAAAGGACACATCACATGCATATGTTTCCAAAGTATGCTTTCTATGCATTTTATCTTACGGTTATAGTAATTAATTCTGATATACAGATAGTTCATTCGCCGAAATATTGCGATAATTACATGTAGCCACAATACGGTTTTAAAACTAAGAGACGATTTCAAACTCGGAAAAATGCACAAACTATTTCATTCAAAACACATTTAAAGTAGTTTTAGGCACAAGAAGAATTAACTTTGCTGAAAAGTTAAAGAGTTTAGAAACATGCGATGTGTCCTCTAAGAAACTCGTTTAACAACTACATATGGTTAGAAAGTTTAATACAAAAAAATCCGAATTTTCAATGGCCTAAGCTGATTCAAATTGATAAGTTTTCTTTTCATAAATATTACTTGTCTTTCCAATCATAACTTGGTTTAATCTTTTCTTTTCTTTCTTATTTCTTTCTTTCTTGCAAGGGAGAGGGGTGGGGGGTTAAAGTGAATGGAGAATATATATACATGATTGCAGAATAAGACACTAGAAATCATTCAAAATATATCATATCAACTATTTTTCCTCAACAATTTTGACCTCAAATATCAATGACGATACATGTAGTAGAGAGGACAATGCTATATCCATGAGTCAGCTGCGTTTGTTAATATACATGCATCTCTGTAAAACACAGACAATAATTGCAATTCACATTAACTCATTCTCTTAAATCAAGACTGGTTATGATTCTGAAATATGTGTCATTACTACAATCATTGAATGTAGCAAGACCTATGCGTAGTTATGATAGTAAAAAAATCGTTCTATTTAATTTTTCCCAATACATATTGACTTTTGGTTTCGTTCAATTTCGTTTTCCATTCCGCGTTTTAACAACATCCTTACCGATGCAAATAATCGGCAGGAATAAGATTTAGCAAAAAAATTCACTTGTATTTGATGAAAAGAGTCATTGAAATACGCTAGAAGTACCATGAGTCAGTCAGGTATCATGAGTAAAGTACCAGACGATATAATATGTAGCCAAAAACTTAAGTAAATTTAAAATTCAATAATCAATTACCTTTCTGCACTTTTGCCCCAATATTAATTATATATCTTATATATGAAAATAGTACTCACCGACTGTTATTAATTTGTTGTTATGAATATGACTTTATTGTAGAAGTGAATACTTACTATTCTTATAGTGATTTCTGTTCTTAAAAGAATAGTAAACGTTATAAATATATTACTCACCTTACGTTACATAAACATAATGCAATATTTTCAAGAGGAAGGTGTCAACTCTGCAATGTAAAAACTCAATAAATATAAGGAGTTTCACCGAAATATTTCATATTTTTATTTATTGATATAAAAACAACTAAAAATATAAAAATCTCATTTTCTTGTAAAAACTCAATAAACCTGGTTTTCTGGTGGCTCATCACACACACACACACACACACACACACACACACACACACACACACACATATATATATATATATATATATATATATATTGTGGGTATCAAGGAAATCATTGTATAATAGACATAGAGAAAATACCGCCAAGGAGTTGTACTTGACAACATTGTTTTCAATCAAAATGATTAATTATGCATGGGAAATGTAAACTTTCCAATATCGATTGTTTACCTGATTTATTATTTTATTCATTGTACATGTATAACATTCTTCTGAAATATATATTTCTATCATGGAGAGAATTTAATCAAATAAAGATAAAAACATCTAACGTCACATGAGCATCACTGACGAGACCTTATTTGTCGAAATGCGCATCTGGTGCATCAAAATTGGTACCGTATAAGTTTTACATGAGGATGGAGCTACCTTAAGTGCCCCTGTAGAACCCTCTGACACTCTTGAAAATGTTGTTCTACAACTTCTGTTGACGTACTGTATATGTGTTGTATAGCTATTGCATAATGCTATGCAGACACGTACATGTGAGTAGGAAAGAAAATTGAAAAGGAAATATTTTGATTGGCTTATATTGTTCGTTATCTTCACCTTGCATGGTTGAGTTCAATGGATACAAAACCTTAAAATAACAAGGTCATTTTTATTTATTTTTCATTCAACCAAACGGAGATGATTTTGGTGATTGACATGAAAATTCAATGAACGTGTTTAAAGACGGATTGGCATTAAAATTGCTTTCAATATCTGCTGATCCAGCTGTTCACATTTGCTTTGCAAGCAAGACTGATTTGAATGCAACATAAATACCATCAGCAGGACGAAAGTTATCTCATGGACTTAAACCTAGTTGAAATGTATTGTCTTCCGTTAACACTTTCATAGTTGCGGGGCCTTAATAGACAAAAAAACACGTCAACATATCACTATTTCACAATTTAGTTTCATAAATATATATTGTTCAAATGATTATATTTTCATACATCGCATAATGCTGATTTAGACGGCGGGATTATTTGGAGGAATTTTCTGTCTCAGGTTGTTTGAAATCATGTTTGTCTTTTGCATTTTGACAATTTCTTTTTCGTGTAATTTTTAAAACGAAAAAAAAAAATGCGTGTTTAAATATACGGTGATTTTTTCTCAACCGTTACAAAAGACCTCATTTCTTCGAACTTTCCAAAATTACCGATGAAAAACATGTAAATATATCGATATTAAAGTTTGGTTGAAACAAATCATGAAACTTACATCACTACTATGTACGAAACAAATGACATTGCACTTGCCTTGGTTTCGATGTACACAGGAATTCAGCGTCGGAGACGGTGACGTTTACAGTCACTTTTGAATCTGTTGGACAGCGATATTCCACGCACGCAGCACGAGTTTCAGTGTCAGAGCTTCCTGGTCGTGGTTTGGGCCCCGTTATATATGTTCCATACAACTCGTTACTTTCATTTCTGCTTGTTGCTGTAATCGTTACACCATAACTACAGGTCTGGAAATATCAAGGAGAACAATGTATTTCATTTGAAAGAAATGTTGGAATCATTGCGATATTTTTATATCATTTTCACTATTTTGTGTTAAATACCAACACATTGGTTTCCTCCTTGGAAATGCGTACAGTTCATTGTTTTTAAAAATCGTGTAGATATTCTTGTGAATTTTATATCATTAGTTTTACATATACATGTACAATGAAACACACTCTTTAAAACTCGCACTTAGAAAATTAAGATATATACGTTTTTGACGAGTAGACAGCTCTTATAAAACATGAGGAAAGTAAGTGTATAAAAACTTCACTTGCCCTAACAACCACCTTCAGAAAACAAGATTTAAAAATCGGCTCCTGTGGTCTGGAATAATACCAGGAAAGTGGTATGTATGGATTTGGTTGTGATTGCATTAGGGAGTCAGGAATGGATAGATAGGCAAATGATATGTACCACCTATCGTCCTTTGTAGCATTATTGCACATGTCGAATTCACGTTTATGGTAAACTGGTCCACGTTTCGCCAGAAGCATTCCCCTGTCTCTTGGGGCGATCACTATCTCTTCGTTCCGAGTTTAAGTTCTGTAAAAATATCTTTGGGGAGATATTTTGGCAGAGTCGTCAGGCGTTGTCCTTCCATTTGTGTGAATATAAGAGCCTCAGTTATGCAAAGTTTCGATATACAGTCAAATCCATCAGCACCGGTTATTGCTTTTCGAAAACCCAAATATTGATTTCCCCATCCATAATATGAGTAGTCGTCAGACGTGTTTTCCCTTCGCACAAGAACAAACACTTCTGCATTTGTTAAAGGTTGTGTATTTCCTTCGTTCCCAAAGCATCCCACTCGGATGCAACACGGGTACTGAATTAGTCCATTGACGGAATCACTTACATTAAGCAGACTCAAAGAAATATTTTTGAAATTTTCAATTGTGATATAGTCTCTGTTTTGCCTGAGAAGACTGCATGAGGAAATACCAAAACCAGCTGTCGTCCATATTAAGACCACAATTTGTAGATAGCCTAGAACATAATATATATACTTTGGTGACCTTTTTGTCACTTGCTGCTAATGCAATTATAAGATTACAACAGTTACCTCTTCAAAGCATTTCTTGTTCAGATTCATGTAACCCCTCCATTGCAATGTAAAACTTATACGGTACCAATTTTGATAGTGATGCTCAAGCCGAAAGTTCAGAAATCAGAAATAGGTGATGCTTACTCCTCCTAGACACCTGATCCCACCCCTGGAGTTATGAGATTGATCACTGTTCGTTATCTTCGCCTTTCATTAGTAAAAATAAAAGCGTCGTATCTGAGGTCAAAACTTAAGAAACTCTTAAGTCATAATTATTTGCGTAAGATAGAAGTTTAGTGAAATTCAGCCAAGAGACATACTTTTTCCCCGTCGTATTTGAACTATTCTATAAGTCAAAATGATATGAAAGTTGGATACTTACATGTAATTGCATCATTCTGTATCAACTCCAGTGTATCATTTAATTCTAGGATAAGTAAGACAACATATTGATATATATTTACGATATTTTCGTCAGATATATACAATTATCTTTTAAGAATTCTTAACAAGTATATGTAACATAAAATATTTGTTAGACAATTAATTTGAAAATGGAAAAGAAGCGACAGGAAATGCACATAATGCAGGATTTTGCACCACTTACCACAGAGCGTAAGGGACCTAAGCGGCCCCCAGTCTATTGGGAGTAACCTTTAAATCAACTTCTTTTTTTATTTCATTGCCAAAATAAGGTCTGTGTGACTAGAACTTTTGAAACAAGTAGGAAATAAAATTAACATTTTTCATGTCTGAAAAACTTCCCTAAGATCTCCCCTTGTACACAAGGGAGGGGAGTAAATGGGGTAAGGGGTGGAGGTTATGAAAAGTACATAAAAGATCAAGTGCTAGACCACCCCCTTCACACATTTCTGGATCCGCCTATGTATCCCATCACACATCGAATGATGACGATCAAATGTCATGCATATTTAGAATTTCAATTAGCACTTAGTTTGCTGTCATGACATTAATATCAAATCACACAGTGATATCCTTTACAGATCATCCATTCATTTGTTGCGCGCAACAATTCAATTAAAGATATCTTCAAATAATTAATGATATCTTCAATTCTGAATTATTGCGCGCATTAAATGAATCGTTGATAGCGTTGAAAAATGTTGAATTCATGCACATTATCAAATAATCGTTGCTTTCATCAAATGAATTAATAATATGAACAATTGAACCGATACGCGCTATAATTCAAATGAGAAACCAATATTATTCAATTAATGCGCGTATCAATTCAATTAATGCGGATATTAACTTAGATATTGCTCTCTTCTACTGAATTATAGTGCTCATCGATTCCACATTAATGCATTAATTCCATTAATTGATATCCGCAATGAAGGAGAGGATGACATTATTTATACCGAGCTCTAAGTTATTTTTACGAGCAACTATTCCACAACATTAATGCAGGTATCAATATAATGCTTTAAAGCAATAAATGATTTGATGCGCGCATCATGAATTAATGTTGCAAGCAATATTAATAATTGAATTAATGATATCGTCAAATAATTTGTGATATACGTGGTTGGGCTTTTCTTTTCTTATTTTTTGTATTGATGAGATTGATCATATTCGAATCATATCCCCCTTACACAATCGGAATAAAAAATACCCCCATTAACATGCTTTAAATGCATGTGTTTTTTCGACTTGGGGTATTTTCTATTAGCTCCACTTAGCGATACAATTGTACTCCACACTTGTGATATGGTGTTCTAGTTGAGCGAGTGGGTCCAAATTTATTACGTTTTTTTAATGATAAATCATCAATTCTTAGGGCTAGCAATTTGTAAGTGATCATTTAATCTGGAATTGAATTCAAATAAAAAAAATACCCCATCCATACACATTATCATTGGGTTTTATTTCATTACTATTGCTAAATAAATCACAACTGAGCAATGAGTTGTTCCTACTTGTATGACTATAATGGTTCGTAGAGTTGCAATATTTGTTGGTAACCTTGGTAATTCTCTTTTCAATCGATCATCCCTGCGCTTACAATCTATGAAATTTTGATTCGATAAATTGTTATGAATTTACAATGAATTGACACGAAACCTCTATCACAACACAATGCATTAGGATGAGAAGGGGGAAGGGTTATAACAGGCAGTAAGCTTGAGTTATCCTGTTTTACACACCTGGCCAAATACGATATAGTACCTCATATCGAGTTTAAAATTACCTTTTTACATAGTACGCATACATGTACAACATATTTGACTTTTCTGTGGGTTTTTGTTATATATTTTGTGTGTCTGCAAATGCAATGTCTCCGTATGAGTAAAAGATTCTAAACAGGGTCGTTAGATCTCTAGCCCTAAAATTACGAAATTCCGCATCCATTTGTTGCATTGTCCTTTACCAATTCTCTCTCTTACAAAATCACACTTTATCTAATAAAATTAAATGTGGTTTCCTTATTTCTATTTCTCAACAAATTTATCGGAATTTTCTTAAGTGGGAAATTTAACTTGAATTTGATCTACTAAATCAAAATCCTCAAAATTGATACTGACAAAACCTGCAAATCCCGGAATACTTGTGAGGTTAAGAATATTCATGGTTTTACATACTTCAAAAATGAATTTTGTATCATTGTCAAATGCCAAATATCTGAAAGTCCTGATCTGATGAAAAATATTTGCACATCCGTTTATTTCATATCCAAAACAAGGTAATATTACTTGATAGAGTACTACTAGAAATCGTCTCTCTCTCTCTCTCTCTCTCTCTCTCTCTCTCTCTCTCTCTCCTCTCTCTCTCAATCTCTCTCTCTCTCTCCTTCTCTCATTTGAATTCTTGTGAGTACCATTATCACCTCTGCGTTCACAGAATGAAAACATTCAGATTAATGCATTAATTCGATTCATTATGAGGTTGATCACTGTTCGTTATCTTCACCTTGCATTGATATCCGCAGTGAATGAGAGGATGAAATCATTTATACCGAGCTCTAAATTATTTTTACGAGTAACTATTCCACAACATTGATACAGGCATCAATATAATGGATTAAAGCAATAAATGATTTGATGCGCGCATCATGAATTAATGTTGCAAGCAATATTAATAATTGAATTAATAATATCGTCAAATGCAAGGTGAAGATAACGAAAAGTTATAATACTGTGATATACGTGGTTAGGCTTTTCTTTTCTAATTTTTTGTATTGATGAGATTGATCATATTCGAATCATATCCCCCTTACACAATCGGAATAAAAACAATACCCCATTAACATGCTTTAAATGCATGTGTTTTTTTCGACTTGGGGTATTTTCTATTATCTCCACTTAGCGATACAATTGTACTCCACACTTGTGATATGGTGTTCTATTTGAGCAGGTGGGTCCAAATTTATTACGTTTTTTAAAAGATAAATCATCCATTCTTAGGGCTAGCAATTTGTAAGTGATCATTTAATCTGGAATTGAATTCAAATAAAACAAATACCCCATTCATACACATTATCATTGGGTTTTATTTCATTACTATTGCTAAATAAATCACAACTGAGCAATGAGTTGTTCCTACTTGTATGACTATAATGGTTCGTAGAGTTGCAATATTTGTTGGTAACCTTGGTAATTCTCTTTTCAATCGATCGTCCCCGTGATTACAATCTATGACATTTTAATTCAATACTTTTTTTATGAATTTATAATGAATTGACACGAAACCTCTATCACAACACAATGCATTAGGATGAGAAGGGGGAAGGGTTATAACAGGCAGTAAGCTTGAGTTATCCTGTTTTACACACCTGGCCAAATACGATATAGTACCTCATATCGAGTTTAAAATTACCTTTTTACATAGTGCGTATACATGTACAACATATTTGACTTTTCTGTGGGTTTTTGTTATATATTTTGTGTGTTTTCAAATGTAATGTCTCCGTATGAGTAAAAGATTCTCGAAAGGGTCGTTACATCTCTAGCCCTAAAATTACGAAATTCCGCATCCATTTGTTGCATTGTCCTTTACCAATTATCTCTCTTACAAAATCACACTTTATCTAATAAAATTAAATGTGGTTTCCTTATTTCTATTTCTCAACAAATTTATCGGAATTTTCTTAAGTGTGAAATTTAACTTGAATTTGATCTACTAAATCAAAATCCTCAAAATTGATACTGACAAAACCTGCAAATCCCGGAATACTTGTGAGGTTAAGAATATTCATGGTTTTACATACTTTAAAAATGAATTTTGTATCATTGTCAAATGCCAAATATCTGAAAGTCCTGATCTGATGAAAAATATTTGCACATCCGTTTATTTCATATCCAAAACAAGGTAATATTACTTGACAGAGTACTACTAGAAAGCGTGTCTCTCTCTCTCTCTCTCTCTCTCTCTCTCTCTCTCTTGAATTCTTGTGGGTATCATTATCATCTCTGCGTTCACAGAATGAGAACATTCAGATTGATGCATTAATTCGATTCATTGATATCCGCAATAAATGAGAGGATGAAATCATTTATACCGAGCTCTAAATTATGTTTACGAGCAACTATTCCACAACATTAATACAGGCATCAATATAATGCATTAAAGCAATAAATGATTTGATGCGCGCATCATGAATTAATGTTGCAAGCAATATTAATAGTTGAATTAATGATATCGTCAAATATTTTGTGATATACGTGTTTGGCCTTTTTTTTCTCTTATTTTTTTGTATTTATGAGATTGATCATATTGAATCACATCCCTCTTACACAATCGGAATAAAGCATATCCCGTTAACATGCTTTTGATACATGTGTTTTTTCGACATGGGATATTTTATATTACCTCCACTTGGAGACATAATTTTATTCCATACTTGCGAAATGGTATTCTATTTGAGCGAGTGGATCCAAATTCATTACTTTAAAAAAACAAGATAAATCATTAATTCTTAGGGCTAGCAATTTGTAAGTGGTCATTTAAACTAGAATACAATTCAAATAAAAAAATATCCTATCCATACGCATTATCTTTGGGTTTTATTACATTATTATTGCTATTAAAACCGAGGAATGAGTTGTTCCTACTTTTAGGACTATGATGGTTCATAGAGTTGCAATTTTTAATGATGACCTTGGTAATTCTTTTTTCAATCGATCGTCCCCGTGCTTACAATCTATGAAATTTTAATTCAATAATTTTTTTATGAATTTATAATGAATTGACACGAAACCTCTATCACAACACAATGCATTAGGATGAGAAGGGGGAAGGGTTATAACAGGCAGTAAGCTTGAGTTATCCTGTTTTATACACCTGCCCAAATACGATATAGTACCTGATATCGAGTTTCAAAGTACCTTTTACATAGTGTGTATACACAAACATCGTATTTGACTTTTCTGTGTTATATATATATATATATATATATATATATATATATATTCTCTGTGTCTTCAAATGCAATGTTTCCATATGAGTAGAAAATTATCGAGGGAGTCGTTAGACTTCTAGCCCTAAAATTACGAAATTCCGCGTCCATTTGTTGCATTGTCCATCAACCTTCACCAATTCTCTCTCTTAAAAGATCACACTAATAAAATTAAATATGATTTCCTTATTTATATTTTTAACAAATTTATCGGAATTTTCTTAAGTAGGAAATTTAACTTTACAACTTGTGTTTTGACCTACTTAATCAAAATACTCAAAATCGATACTGACAAGACTTGCAAATCCCGGAAAACCTGTAAGGTGAAGAATATCTATGGTGTAACAGACTTTAAAAATGAATTTTGTAATATTGTCAAATGCTAAATATCTGAAAGTCCTGATCTGATAAAGAAGTTTGTAACAATGTTCATTTGCAAATCTGTTTATTTCATAGCATCCATAATAAGGTAATATTACTTTATAGAGTGCTACAAGAAAGTATCTCTCTCTCTCTCTCTCTCTCTCTCTCTCTCTCTCTCTCTCTCTCTCTCTCTCTCTCTCCTCTCTCTCTCCTCTCTCTCTCTCTCTCTCTCTCTCTCTCTCTCTCTCTCTCACGAATTGTTGTGGGTATCATTATCACCATTGCTTTCACAGAATGAGAACATGCTAGGAAGATATCCAGTAATCAGTAAATCTCTAATGCATAAAGACATAATTATTATTCATTTATTATTATGTTCAGTGACGTTCTCATAACGTATAAGAAGTTTTCTAATACGGGCATGACAGCCATTCAAATGTGGACCCCCACAGTTCAGAGTCTCCCCAAGTGCCAATGTGGTAATTGAAGCCAGTTTTCGATATATCGCTAGCAAAGGCTTGGAACCTTGTGTTGTGGCTCTGCTCAGCGTCCAGTTTGCTGACCCCGAACATGACGTATGGAACACTATTGAACACTGGAGAGAAATCCACGCGGACCGTCACGTTCCCACACTGTGCAACATCCCAGTTAGGAGAGGAACATTTTCTGACATATTGACTTCCTCTCTGACCTGGAAGAAGACGGGTAAAAATCATATCTGACACGGCTTCAATGCTCTTTAATTCATGCTTATGTGCAAAGAAAATATTATAAGGAGATGAGAAGGGAAAAGAAAAAAAATGCAGACATTTCTGAAAACAATTTATTATGAAACACATATATTGCATGTCAACAGAATGCACTGAAGACGGTAAACTTACATTTGCTCCTGTTTCGCAACTTTCCTGCAACATCTACAAAACAAAAATGCGTCGCTCATTTACTTAATTATTCATAATATTCAAATAAGCAGAGTTTATTAATTCTAATGGCCAATCGAAACAACGTGAACTAAAAATCATATTACCTTCAATTGAGTGGTTTAGTTTGTTAATGCTTTTAATGGCTTCCAGTACGACGTCTAAAGAACTGTTTAGATGCACAGAATCCATGGTGATAAAACTGAGCTTTGCCTTAACTTCAAAAACGTCAGTCATTAGAGAATTTAACGTGCGGACATTCGTCGTCTGCACGGTTGACAGAAAGCTGCTCTCTCCCCTTAACTGACGTATTTCAGCCATTGATCTATTCTTATAATCCTCAAATTCGGATTTCAGCCGATCGAACTCGGTTTGTAGATCGGATATTTTCTGGTGATCATTTGTATGTGTCTGGCTGAAACATACACCGACACAAAATACAATACAAAATATTCTGAGTTCCATTTTTCAAGGAAGTATCGTCGGTCAAAGCGCGGTATTGATAATGTACATGTAGTATGTTTTATCGCTACGCTTATATACGAATGTGATGAGTACGACGACCTGCACCTGTCATTTCTTTTTCAAGTAAAGAATAAAAATACCTTTACCTGGGAAAAAATCACACTAGGCGTTCAAGAAAGAAGATCTTTCAAATGAAGATAATATATCCACTCTGTATAGCCAAACACTTCTCGGCTAAGTTCTCAGTGAACAAGAGTATACCAAACCTTGCTTCCCGTGAGGTTCCGGGTTATATTAAGTCATCACTACCCCTTGCTTGGCGTAAGGGGCGATTAAATGGGGCGGTCCTTCGGGCGAGACCGTAAAAACCGAGATCCCGTTTCACAGCAGGTGTGACACGATCAAAATCCCCCTCTGCTCAAATGCCGTAATCGCCGAGCATATACCTAAATTTTACAGTCCTTCACCGGCAATGGTGTCATCTCCATATCCGTTTACACAGCATTGCATGATAAGACGTTTAGATAAAAGTTCGATATTTTGAAATCATATTTGTTAACACAGTACCGGTATGTATGACAGCCATACCAATCTTTACCTTCTCCGTCAGTTGTGTTTTGTTTCTTCTGTTTAAGAAATTGTAGATACTGTAATTGAAGAATGGTGATCATGTTTATCATATCACGTGATACCTTACATCAGAAATGAGCAAATATTCGAATGTTGGCTGGCTTAACTACATATTTTTAACATTAAAATATTAATTTGAAATAAGTGCCAGGCACTGTTACATGAAATATCGCTGAATAACGTAATGTAAATTGCGTGTGGATATCCACCGAAAGGTTATGCATTTTATGATGAACATCTTTAAAGGTATTGGCATTGATATTTTCAGATATACTTTTAAGCCTTCATCAGATGACCTTAAACTACATATATGATGTTGCATTTTCAGTTGTTCCGCGGTGTAGTAGTCATTGAGGAGCTGTGCTACGTCATAAGCGAACCCTTTCGTTGCCTGTGTGATGTTTTATTTGTTTTGATTTTTGTTTTACCTTTCATTAAGTAGAAAGGTGAAGATAACGAACAGTGATCAATCTCATAACTCCTACAAGCAATACAAAATAGATAGTTGGGCAAACACGGACCCCTGGACACACCAGGGGTGGGATCAGGTGCCTAGGAGGAGTAAGCATCCCCTGTTGACCGGTCACTTGGATATACACTTCATAAAAACTACGAAATATATGTACGTCACAAATGCAGACTATATGTAACAAAAATACAGTATGTCCCAAAAAGACATTCTAACATGCAAGGATATACATGAATATCAACTCCATTTGAGTATTCAAGAAAATCGTATGATAAATGTGTATTTTGTAATGAAAGGAAAGACCTTTCAGTTATATTGTACGAAACAAGCCAGACCAGATTCATTTATTATTCAATTCTGATTACCTACACCTGTTGCACGTGAATGTAGTAGGAAGCATTTACTTGAAAAATGTCTTCATACTGACGGTAATGTTGAATTAACAAAATCAAGAAACAAAACTCAGTTTTAAAGCAATATCATCTATTGTTTTCGAGTCGGAAAGTTTTTTGTGGTTTTTTTTTTTTTTTTTTTTTTTTTTTTTTTTGTTAAATTATAATAATTTACAATTCTAACGGCAGAGAAATAAGTTTTATATCCTTATGTCATTCAATTTTGTGTTAGAAAACCTATTCAGAGATTCTGAATGAAGACAAATTACATTATTACCTTCACGTACAAAATTGATTTCTAAAATATGCTATCTATTTAATAATTTAATAAAACCAAAAAACCAAAAAAAAAAAAAAAAAAAAAAAAAAAAAAAACAACCGACAAACAAACTTCGTTTTGATTTCATTAATGACGTCTCCAAATGATTTAAATATTCTCGAGAGGGACATCATGAATGCTGTTTATGGATAAAATTACATACAAAACTATCATACACTTTGTAATACCACATGCTTAAAGTGGGGCCCGAAACTACCTACCCACCGCTATAGTGTTGTAGAAAACGTTGATGATAACAACAAACGGCTACATTGTAGATGTCTTGGGACCATACTTAGTGAAAGGTCGAAATAAGGAAAACATTTGAAGCTTTGCATTGGGCTGTAATGATTTTGAACACAAGTATAGAGGGAACATATGTTTGGATTTTTTTATCTTAAATTTTTGAAACGCTCCTGCAAGCCATGTAAGGCATCTACCCTGCGTATTTTTTCTAAGCCTTAAATCGAAAGTTATATTGGGAGTAGGTCTGTAGCACTCTGATATGTCCCAGTATTTCCCAGAGAGCTACATATCTGCATTTACAGTGTAGACTATCGTCATACACGCTCGACTCCCAATACTTTCAGTACTTTGATTTCTCTTTGTCAGAATGATTCAAGTAAACAAGGATAGTTTTTAGCTATAAATTGAAACGCATTTTCTCGAACTTTGACGTCAGTCGTAATATTGCTTTGCGAATCAGGGGTGTGGTTTACAAAATAACTTACGACTTATGACCAACTTTACATTATGAAATGTTCTCGTTTATTGTAAGATCATTCACTTCAATGTAAAATGATGAACAAAATGAAGCTGAAAATTAAGTCTCAGAAACGTTTTAATGCATTCATACATACTAATAACTGTGAACACAATTTAAGTTTTGCGACTTTGTCGTCAGTTGTTTTGTAAAATCGGTCCCAGGCTATTGCGGATTGTTGAATTGTGGCACGTATCACGTTACAAGTAATCTGCATAGACAAGTTTTTTGTGCACATTGTTAATATTAGGAGTATTTATAGGGCGTTTGTCTGAAGTGTTACCAGATGTTTACATTGAAATTCAACAGATAAGATATGTCCTCTTTACTCAGGCATTTTTAAACCTTTAATTTCAAGGGCCAAGGCCAATCGTCTGGGTACCAACAGCGATAGTTGGTTGCAATTCGGAAACACTTTTAATTCTTAAAAATTCCAAGAAAGCAAACGTAATTGATTTTATCAACATATTTCTGAAAACATGTTTCATTTTCCTGTCTTTAGTGGAAAAAAAAAAGAGCTCGTATCTGCGTATGGTCAGTTTATAAGTCGAGGCAAGCTACTGACAAAGAAGTTGATGGTACAGGGGTTTCAACATTCTTGATTAAAGTAAGCATTTCGCAAAGTCTATGGTCATTATAATGATCTAGTTTGCCAATACAACCTATCATTGGGTCAAATGCTGTCTCACGTGTTTCATACCGATTGTTAGACCGTTCGTGGCACACTGATTTTGACTACGGGTAACTCCATTTACCTGATCAAGATATAGGGCTCACGGCGGGTGTAACCGGCCGAGAGGGGATGCTTACTCCTCCTAGGCAACTGATCCCACCTCCGGTGTGTCCAGGGCCCGTGTTTGCCCAACTATCTATTTTGTATTGCTTATGGGATTTATGAGATTGATCACTGTTCGTTATCTTCACCTTTAACACATGCATTCGTCAGGGTGATCAAGGAACATGGGTTCCTCCTTTGAAGATTCCGTTTCCAAATTAACAAATATAGACTTCTTAATTGTTTTGCTGTTCTCTAATCTAAGTTTAGCAAAAATTAAACAAACAAAACACAAACCCTTTTGATTTTCGATCTTTTGTTTTTCATCATCAGATGCGAATTGTTTGGTGTCGGGTTTTTTTTTTTGGGGGGGGGGGGCATCTATTTCGTCAGCATTGCAAATGGGGCCGAATTTCGGCACTCTAGCCTCTTACGTAATTGAAAGTAAAATGAATGTGGTCATTCCGAGGAAATCTTCATTAGAAAAAAATGATAGGCTAAATATCAAGAAAAGAGCAAATAAATACGAATTTTTCTACAATATTTAAAGAAGAAAAAAAAAACGTGTAACATTAAGAGGAACGAACAGACTATACTGTTCGGTTAATAATTTGATTTTGATGAAACAAAATTATTTCAGATCTCATAACTAAAATCAACTATCATTTTCACCAAAACAAATAGATGAATATGAACCGGTGAGCTTAAGACGCTTTACAATGTACATATCAACCAGTAATTTGAATCGGGGTTAGCGAAAGACCAATCGGATAACTCCCTTATTCCCACCAAATTTAAGAAATCACAAATATGAATTATAGCTACATGTAATTATTTAGTTTTATATGAATTGTCCCACCCGGGGACTTTACTGTAGCTGAATGCAATTTATATAAAAAAAATGTTAAAGCTACACGATTTTTACAAAGTCAACAAAGGGAAATAAGATTTTTTTCACCGCAAAATGGCGGACAAGGGGCGTAACTGACGGTGAAGTGTTGGTACGTGCATACATATAGTCATCAGTTGTTTGGTAAACGGTAGTTGATAATTATAGATGTATATTCTGCTTATCACCGCGTATGGTAAATGGCTTCAGATTCATAAATGCGACCGACGGACTAGTCATACGTACCTAGTGATTTAGTATACACTATATTATTTGAGCAAACGCAATCGTGAATAGTGACACCAAACATAGTTACGGGAAAAATGGGTTTACGTATTGATAGAGAGTTCATGATTACCACCTTCATTTTTCTGAGTTTTCTACTATCCAATACAAGGTAAGCATTTGTATATGTCTGTAAATAGAGAGAAAGAGAGAATAGCCATTTGAAAAAAATAAACATTTTATATTTTCAAACAGACAATTATGCGAAACTTCGACAAATCAAACTTTCTTGGTACGAAAATACGATGCACCTAACTTCTGCAGCTGTGGAACAGAAGTGACCATTGGCTGCCGCCTTGTAACTGATGAGTAAGTCAATATCCTGATTAAAAGCATTGGATATCAAATAAATTATGAAATACAATCCTTACTGAGATTTTATCCACGTTTTTAGTGTATATCTATGAATGGTGTATTTTTAGTTACCCAGACTAGTGTACATTTATGAATGGTGTATTTTTAGTTACCCAGACTACTGTACATTTATGAATGGTGTATTTTAAGTTACCCTGACTAGTGTATATCTATGAATGGTGTGTTTCTAGTTACCCAGACTAGTGTATATCTATGAATGGTGTATTTCTAGTTACCCTGACTAGTGTATATCTATAAATGGTGTATTTCTAGTTACCCTGACTAGTGTATATCTATGAATGGTGTATTTCTAGTTACCCTGGCTAGTGTATATCTATGAATGGTGTATTTTTAGTTACCCTGACTACTACTCCTGTGAAGGACTGTCGTTGTATGATAGGATACAGTGTTGCACATATACACATTTGGTTAAATGCTGTAGTGGATGGAGAAAGCTGTACGATTCCTGCACGATACGTGGGTCATTGCTTAGTATTTGAAGGCATTGGTAGTTTTACTATTCATGTGTATATAAAAGCATTGGTAATCTTCCTAAATATTACTATTTATGTATACATGGACCTTCATAGAACTTCGAAGTAAATGTTTCCTAGGAGAAATGTTCTGGAAACATTTTTACATTCTTCACCAGATTACTATTAAATGTTTTAATTAGGGTCAATAACAATGTGTTCTACATTGCAGCTGTTTGCAACCCTTCTTGTATGAACGGTGGGCACTGTGTAGCGCCCCAGGTGTGCAGATGCAGGCCAGGATACGGGGGTACAAGTTGCCAGACACGTATGTTGATATATACTGTGTACTAGATAATATAGTCATTCCTAATTTACCTAGAGTCGTGAAAGCATTACGTTGCAGAGATATATACAGTATCACAACTGCAAAACTATTTATACATGGACATACTTATAGATAATTTTAATCAAAGACATAGACACCGTGACAATTTTATCATACTCGATTCGTTTCAATACGGGTCAAAATGTTAAACAGTGGAACATTCCGTGAAATAATTGGATGTCATAACTAGGCATGATCAAAGATACATTAATACACCATCCATACTTTCTATGATAAAAACTACAAAATGGCTAAAACTGAATTGGAATGCATTTGTCTCCGTGTTCACTCAAAGCACAGAGCTAGGCTGATGACGTCATACCTGCGTATTGAGTACATCTAGATGGAATACTAGTATACGATGACATGCAATTGTAAATATCTACAGAATTCTAGTTAATGAAATCTATCAATCGTGTTGATATTTTTTACCATGTACACACTTGTGACAGAGGACACATTGTAGGCCATTTAGTTTGGTCGGTCTTTCCTTAAGACGCTGTATGTAATCTGAAGTTAACTAATGCAAATGTTGAAATTTTGATAAATTCTTTACATGAAAAATCAGAGGCCCTGTGTTGCTACGTAAAGATGCCCATGTCTATTTAAGATAGTTCTTATCATTTCAAAAGTGAATTCACTGTTATAACTGTACATAAATAACTACATAAAATTTTCGTTTGTTTATATATATAGTATTTATGTACTTTTACATTTAAGCTGTTTGTGTTCCGTCTTGTGACAACGGAGGACGGTGCATTGCACCTTGGACGTGTAGCTGTGTGTCAGGATACACCGGACGCACGTGTTCACAAGGTCAGGGTTTGTATCGTCATACTATACGACTTCCTTTGCTTTACATTTTATGAATCTGTTCTGAATCCTAAACTTATTCAAAATTAAGGGAAGTTATAAATGCAGTTGATAATGAAGAAAAAAATTTTTTTTCGACAGATGAGCAATTTAGTGTTTAAGTAGTCTTATTTATTTTCCGCAATTTTGAAATAGAAGAACCTGTATACGAGCTTACAATAAAACAAAACAAAATAAAACAACAAATAAAAAAATACCAAAAAACAAAAACAATAAAGAATAAAACAAACAAAAAAACAAACAAAAACAAAGCGAAATAAAAAAAACAAAAAACAAAAAACAAAAAAACAAACAAACAAAAAACAAAAACAACAAAAACCTGGCAATTTGAAGCTCAGTTTTTGTAAATGGATAATCATTGAAATGTCTAATGAAAATAACAATATTATTAGTGAACATGTCATTCATCATCATAATCTATTTTGTGGATACTTTGTTTTGTAAAATATTGAATTCAGTTTGTTATATGTAGAACATCCTCTAATTTCCTATACAGGCATTTCTAATTCCAGTTGTTTGTTATATGTAGAACATACTTTAATTTCCTATACAGGCATTTGTAATCCCAGTTGTTTGTTATATGTAGAACATACTCTAAATTCCTATACAGGCATTTGTAATCCCAGTTGTTTGTTATATGTAGAACATACTCTAATTTCCTATACAGGCATTTGTAATCCCAGTTGTTTGTTATATGTAGAACATACTCTAAGTTCCTATACAGGCATTTGTAATCCCAGTTGTTTGTTATATGTAGAACATACTCTAATTTCCTACACAGGCATCTGTAATCCCAGTTGTTTGTTATATGTAGAACATACTCTAATTTCCTATACAGGCATTTGTAATCCCAGTTGTTTGTTATATGTAGAACATACTCTAATTTCCTACACAGGCATTTGTAATCCCAGTTGTTTGTTATATGTAGAACATACTCTAATTTCCTATACAGGCATTTGTAATCCCAGTTGTTTGTTATATGTATAACATACTCTAATTTCCTATACAGGCATTTGTAATCCCAGTTGTTTGAATGGAGGCCAGTGTGTTGCTCCTCAGATATGTAAATGTGCTCCGGGATTTTACGGGAAAATATGCGAAAAGGGTACGTTGAAAATGCGATATATCACCATCAAAGGATACATGAACAAGTGTAGCCATTACATGTGCCATTTAACCACAATATTGAATAGGTAGTTCTTTAGAACATTTTTTACTCTTTTGAAATGATGTCTCTATTTCAGGTGATGCTCTTAGTAAGTTGTATACACCCACACTGCAACTGGCGGATCAAAGTGTTGCATCAGTCGATTCCTGGTACAGGATAGCATCACCGTATTCCAAGGCTTGTTTTCTCAAAATCTACATTCAGGTATACTCATTCGTGTGGTCAATGTGTTTACTTTGCATACGGGAGGTTCCAAGTTTGATCCCGGTGCCGACTCAAACCTATGACTTAGCATACTATTACTGAGATGGGGGGTGTCCGTTTCCGAGGTTTGATTGATTGATTGTATATTGTTTAACGTCCCTCTCGAGAAGTTTTCACTCATATGGAGACGTTACAATTGTCGGTGAAGGGCTGCAAAATGTAGGCCTATGCTCGGTGCGTACGACCTTTAAGTAGGAATTGATCTTTAACGTACCACACCTGCTTTGACAGTGGCCTCGGTTTTAGCGGTCACTTCTTACGACAAGAAAGGGGTACTGAGGACCTATTCTAACCCGGATCCTCACAGGATACCCAGGTTTGATCCGGGAGCCGAGTAACCATGTTATTAAGTGATGACTGTTCTTTTGCCTGGTATTAGAAATGAAGTTACTGATCTTCTGGGTATGACTTTAAATGCAGAGGTCACGTGTTAATGTAGTTGTCACGTGTTAATGTCGGCGTCACGTATTAATGTAGGCGTTGGAACGGTCAAGAACCCTCACTGCCACGGTCATGCATCGATTAAAATATGTGGCACTTCATCCAAAAGATGGTGATGTTCCTATATGAATGAAAAATATTCCATTGGGACTAAATACCGCACACAAAGATAGATATTACTACGTAGAAAAGTATGTTGATAAAACTATTGATGCCTTAATTTACTCGATAAAAGATCAAACAGAGACGTCCCTTACCTAGACATTACGCAATATTCTATTTCTCTGATAATATAAACCAATATTGTGGAAGTGTGGGGGTTTAAATCTCATTCTTAATTTGAAATGTAAAGGTAACATTGTCGATATTATTTTACAATTTCCTTGAAAGTTTATAAGCCCTCAACTTTAAAGATGATTTAACACCTGCAAATCACGGCAAAATTACACGATAAAATTCTCATATTTGCATCATTAGAATATAGAGAATTGCAGTCATGTCGAGGCTGTCGCTCACATTTTCTGAAGCCAAATACCTTTGGTGCTATAGCGAATTTTGGTCGGTTGAAAAAAGGAATGTGAGAAATGCATAATTTTTAACGTCATGCATTTTAAATCCATGATTCATTACTAAAACTAGCATTGTATTTGTGTACCTCGCCAATTTAACACTATCTCGTCATCCATGTAGCTGCAAATCACTATCACATGTGGATAAAGTAAGACTATAACTGAACCTAGTTCTTTACAAGAAGATCCAATTTACACACTAACAGCTATACTGAATCTTGCGAATTTAATAAGTAACGTACATAAATTGCTTAGGAGTATCAGGATATAAAAAACGACTTGGATATTCTGGTTTGTCCAGGGGTCCGTGTTGGCCCAACTATCATTTTTGGATTGCTTATAGGAGTTATGAGATTGATCACTGTTCGTTATTTTCACCTTGCATACTAGTGATTAGAATTCCAAATACTGACAGAAAAACTGGACTTCACACGAGGTGTCCTTTGAGAGACACGGTGGACAGTACGTTATCGCTGCCATTTGTTAAGATAATTAGTGATGTCATAGCTTGTCTTTTCACCTGATACTAACTCGTTTTCGTTAATATAGTAATCAAATATATGCAATCGTATCTAAATTCATATATGATATATAGATATCGACTTTTAGATACATCGATGACGTTTTGTCTATTAACAATGATAGCTTTCATTCATATGTCGATTTGATATATCCCTGTGAGCTCGAAATAAAGGACACCACAGAGTCGTCCACTTCTGCTTCATACTTAGAGATATTTTATTGAAAGTAGACATTAACGGCAAACTAACAACTCAACTGTATGACAAACGGGATGATTTCAGCTTCTCCATCGTCAACTTCCCACATTTATGTAACAATATTCCATTATCACCTGCATATGGTGTTTATATTTCTCAACTGATTCGATATGCAAGAGCTTGTTCTGGGTATAGTCAGTTTTTAAATCGAGGTAAGCTACTGACAAACAAGTTGATGGTACAGGGATTTCAACAGTCTCGATTGAAGTCAGCATTTCGCAAATTCTATGGTCGTTATAACGATCTAGTTCGTCAATACAACCTCGCATTGGGTCAAATGCTGTCTGACGTGTTTCATACCGATTGCTAAGCCGTTCTTGGCACACTGATTTTGACTGCGGATAACTCCGTTTACCTGATCAGGATATGGGGCTCACGGCGGGTGTGACCGGTCAACAGGGGATGATTACTCCTCCTAGGCAGCTGATCCCGCCTCTGGTTTGCCCAGGGGTCCGTGTTTGCCCAACTATCTATTTTGTATTGCTTGTAGGAGTTATGAGATTGGTCACTGTTCGTTATCTTCACCTTGCATACGCAGCGTAAGTGTTCTGAGCTCTCTGGCGTTGAATATGTTGCACATGTGAACACTAGCGCAAGTAATTTTGATAGGAACAGATGTATTTTGCTAGGTGGACTGTGTTTCAATTATGATATTAGTAAACTTTTGAACAGATAAATCAAACCACTGATATTGTGACATTCACTTCTACAAGCTATGATGGACGTGGAAATATACTCGGAAATTACACCTCATTAGCAGTGGATGAGACAAACTCAATCAAAAGCAGTGGACGTTCAGCTTGTCTGAATATAAAATGTCCAGAAGAAGGAAAAACACACTTAAATAAAACAAAAGTAGTGACAACGGCTAACACGGACATAGAATGTAACATAACGTAAGTAAGGGCTGTAATCAATTTACTGCACGATATTGTGTAAATGTTATTGTATTTGAAATAAGTGTAGCAGACAGTATAAGAGGTAACTTATACTGCCCCGCTAGAGAGCTAGCTTTTCTACTGATGCGGTAGAGTCTCTCTCTTGATCACACAAGTTAAACAACGTTTGGGTGACCGCTACACGTTACAGAATAAACTTTTTTTCTTCAGATTATTCGATCGACAGACAAGCAGGGTATTGGGGAATAACATTCTAGAGACCGATATAAGAGGCGGGGATGAGTACGGCCCCCTATACGGTATTTACACTGCTTACGGATCTACGATATCATCACAGACAGTTGCGGAGAAAATGTGCCAATTCGGAAGTAATCATGTAGAGAGTGACCAAAGTATTTCTCCATCTACATACCCTAATGCTGGATTCAGTTGTTGAGATACTTGTATGTCGCATGCGCAGTGCACTTGAATTCACAACCCAATTCGGATTTCTGTTTTATTGTTTTATTTTTATTGCAAGGTTACAAAGAAATAAAGTATATCAATAGCATTGTTCCAATTTGCTTACAATGTTAAATTAGCAATTAAGTGCAACAAAGTTGACAAATAAACACAAATTTTGAAGGAAAAAATTAGTATAAATGTGATATTGCACTCATCCATATACAATAATACCCCACTTTTTAACCTTCATAAGCAAGTGAATAAAATGATTAACATAAAACAACTGATGCATGTTTAGCTGTATGATAAAGATTTCATTGAACGTATAATGAACATTTAGGCTCGCTAATCTGAAAACACAATGCGCACCAATATTCATTAATATGAGCTCCATAACATAACCATATGATTTCATTTGGCACGTATCAATTGCCAAAGAAATATATATTCTTAACTGCACTTTCTGTTACAAAAATAAGATAACAACCATTACACCTTTTCAGGTAATTTTCCTCCCATTGGTGTATCTTTAAGAGATTCATTTGCATTAACGATACACACCAAATTCTCCGAAGCTCTCAATGGCTGCAGCAAAGACATCTGCAAATGTGCACTGTTTCTTTAGAAATTGAATGATTGATTGAATAAATGTTTAACGTTCCGTTCGAGAATATTTTACTCATATGGAGACGTCACCAATGCCGATGAAGCAGGAGCGGACCCAAGAATTGCAGTTACGGGGGCACCACTTTATGAGGCAGGGGTTCTGGGGACCGCTTTCAGACCCTCAAGTGGGCCCAGGAGGCGAAGCTCTGGGATCTTACAAATTCCATAGGACTTGAAATATGTCTCCTATTTAGTCATTTATACTATTTTCTATTATTTTCTATAAGATGAAATTAAAATGCATTGATTTTATATCCTCAAAATTGTATCTGTATGTATACTCACCCTCTACTGTCTTATTTGTATACATTTGTAAATAGCTTGTATTTATGACCAATGAGCTGTATAGCTTAAGGAAATAAAGAACCTGATCTGAAATCTGGTCATGCCATTACCTGCCGTGACACGGTACCTTATTTTGTTTGGATTCCCTTAAAGATCCGTCACTCTCGCTTCTAAATTTCGAGCATTTGGCATAGAAGGCACTGCCTATTTCTCCGTCTAGGTGCTATGATGCCCTGGTAACGGGCGGGGCTCTAATCCCCGAACCCCCAACCCCCCGGTAGGTGGTGTCTTACCTGTTCGATGTTGGTGTAATTATGTTTGTTGCTTTGCCCCGTGTACAAATTCAAGCTACATCTCATATTAGAATAAGTTTTCTAAAGGAATGTTATCTCACAGAATAATTTAGGTTCCTATTCACTTATGAGGTTAAATTAAAAGCCTGAAATTAACTGACGGAGGTTTACAACTTGATAGATTCAATATATCGAATTACTTATAAAAGTGATCATTTTTTAGTGATTCACAGGAACATTTATTTCTTTTTATTCAATGTTTAACAAAGGCAAAGTGACACTAAATTCTTTCCATAAATAAATAATAGAAACAGCAGGCTTATCTAAGGTAAACATTTAGTGATATGGAAAACATGTACTAAACGTCTGATAAAAAATCAATAAGGAATGCATGTGATAAGGATTGGATATGCGTTTTGCACAGTGACAGAGAAATGCACTCATTCGGGTAGAAAATCTAAAAAAACTTCTGCACAACAATATTATCAACGAACAATCAATGCTTAGAAACGCCGGTAAATATATTCATGACGACGTTGGACGTCCCGGACTTCCGTGAACAGTGTATGTGATGGACTTCAGACATGTTTGGATAACTGAGTATGTGTTATGTATTATGTATTTCATTATTATTCATCATCATATCTCCCTATATTTACTGTAAACCCAAGTCATTTTATACCAACGAATGGGTGATCCAAGTAGAAGGCGGGGCCAAAGACGCCGTACACGTGGCATCTACGTATGGGTTACAGCTGCTAGGAGAAGTAAGTATCATGAAGAAAATTGATCAAATTCTAAAATTATTTTTATATATAAAACACAAATACCGTAAAGTAATTATTTGACTAGTTGTTGATAAAATGAATTGCAACTATGATAGAACCTCAGTACATTTGGATTATGTTCCTCTGTACAGGTCTTTCCGTATTACTATCATTATAAACAACACGGCAGAACAAGACGCAGTGTTCTTCCGTCCCTTCACACACATAGAAGATTACTGAGGCACCACAAGGTAAACAATTCCATTCTCATAAATTGAATTGTCCAACATCAAAGCATTAATTTACCATATCTATTCATGTTTCTCATACTAGTGTTCCTGTTATGTACATATGTCTTAAAATGAACGGAAAATTAATCTCGTCAATGATAATGGGTGTATTTTATTTTACTTCACTAATAAATGTTGCTATTATCTTTAAAGTTCTGAATTACAAGATGATTTGTCTCGTAAATCACGTTATTCAGTTAATTTGTTTTTCTTTTACCTTTGTTTCAGATAACTACTGCTAATCAAGTATTATGGAAGTTGCGACATAATCGAGCTACGTCATTCAATGATCAGTTTTGGTCGGACATGTGGTACATAGTAAGTATCTCTATGAAATGTTGTCGATCAAATGGCAAATTTACTAGTACTGATATGGTCTTCAATTCTTTTTTTATATAATATTCTTAATGAAAATAGGAAATAATTGTTTCATAGGTAGGTTACAAAGTACTAGTACTATCGCTACCTGTATGTCTTATTGCTCTTAGAATATACCTCATTGTTACTTCCGGTTACATCTCACTTTATAGACACACTGGATTCTATTCTTGTAAGCACTAGACTAAGTCGTTCTAAAATTGAATAGTATATGTCATTCAGCACCTTAATTACAGAGAAGTGCATCGCCTTCAATGAAAGTGTCCGAGGCCTGGAATCTTGGGTACCGAGGAGACGGGGTAACGATAGGGATTGTGGACGATGGCGTCGAAGTCAATCATCCTGACCTGGCGGCAAATATAGTATGCTATACTTACATACATGTAGTGCATTGTTATCATAGTCCGCTTCTCTGTGAACAGCATTTTGTGTTTGTAAGTTATTTTTATGTTCTTTGTCTTTGTATCTCAGGCCAGAACGAGCAGCTATGATTTCTTCGCTAACGACGGGGATCCATCTCCAAGTCCCTCATCTCGGGGGTTAGTATTTACTGCTCTGATATATTCAGTATAACACACTTATAGAGAAGTGTTGGGGACAACGGATTTTGATTCACTAACCTGTCATTGGGTCAAATGCTATCTGACGTGTTTCATACCAAGGTCATTCTTGGCACACTGATTCTGACTACGGATTAATCCATTTACCTGATCAAGATTAGGGCTCACGGCGGGTGTGACCGGTCGACAGGATTTGCTTACTCCTCCTAGGCACCCGATTCCACCTCTGGTGTATCGAAAGGCCTGTGTTTGCCCAACTATATATTTTGTGTTCCTCTTATGAGTTACGAGATTTATTACTGTTCGTTATCTTCACCTCTTCATAAACCTAATTCTTTATAACATGATTTAAAACTACAGGGAATAAAAACCGTTTTGCTGTAAACGTGAATCCATTATAAAGGTTCTCATTGTGACCACCTTTTACTGTAGGATAAGGCGGGGGCACATTAAGTGTCAAGAAATGAAATATACAGCATTCGTGATGTTCATCTTTTACGGTCAAAACATTTGACGTCACAGTGCGACTGGCAGATGCTTATTCAGTGAGGATTGAAAATATCTAAGCTTATCACCGCGCACGGGTGAGAACATTGTTTTAAAGCGCGGACTCCCTTGAAAACTTTTGTTTGAAATTCCAATTTCTATGTTGATTTTCAAACCACTTAGTTATTCTCTGATTGTATTAATGAATTATAATGTTAAACAATTGGTGAAACGTATTGAAAACGAACGAATGAGGTCTATAAGGGATTGAAACCGAGGGGAACATAATTATTACTGCAATTTTAATAAGCCATGTAGCTGATCATAAAACAATGAACCGGTAATATGCCCTCGAAAACTGTTATTCCTTAATTTAATCAACGTTTAGCTTCCATTTCAGGCGCAGAATATATATGCAAAATCAACTTTTAAAAGTTGAATTCAACCACACACGTGACCCGTATACTCAATAGGGCCACAGCTTTTTTAATTTATTGGTTTACGAATTTTAAAAATAAAAGCTAGGGTTTGTCGAGAAATTTTTTTTTTAATATCTATCGTTGTTTTATTTTCAATAAATTATTTACATTCTTTCGTGAGTACAAATAAAGAAAATGTATTCTAAAAATATTAGATAAAAAATTCTTTAGAGTGACTAGTACTTTATGAAAAAAAAATGCAATTTCAAATTCAGTGTATAACTATATACATGTATCTATGTTACACTTTGGTAGAACATAAGCCGAGAATGTATAAGGTCATATCTCTTTGATGTTGTAAAGTATCCAGTATTTATATAATGTTGTTTTTTGCTATATATGCTCAATAAAGATTTTACATTTACAAATTGTAAACATAAAGAATGTGTCCCCGTCTTATAAAATGGTCTCGAATATATCTGCATAGTGTAATAGAAAAAGGACTATGTGAGTATGATATGAACCTTTCATTCGAAGTTTTGATTAAAGTTTATCGTGTTTTTATAAAAATTGCACGCACTGCTTTCATTTACAACATCCCTATGTCATGTTAATGCATAATAAATGTACAACTTGGCCCGAAATTTTTAACCATTGATGAAAAAGTACAAGTCTGTCCTCAAACATAGAGAGAGAAATGGGGAAGATTTTCATCATGTGGTGGCCAATTTATGGTACGAAATATGGTGTAAATATCAACACAGTTCGAAGCTTGAAATTAAATTCAAATCTCAAAGATTTCACAGGAATTTCAAGTTTTGTCCTTTGTTTATGCGCCAAATGATATCCCAACTATCCATGTAAATATCTCTTTTTCATTTACATTCAATGTTTGCTAAGTATTTACATGCATTTTTCAAATGGAAATACATATACATGTACATGCATATTATTTTGTCGTTGAAATGTTTCCTTTATCACAGCATTATATATAACAGGCATGGTACAAAATGTGCTGGAGCGGCAGCGGCAGTTGCAAATGATTCACTGTGCGGTGTTGGATCTGCATACAAAGCAAAGATTGCAGGTACATGTACGATTGAAATCCGATCACAATAAAACATTCCCTCACCAATAGGTATATCACTACGCACCCATTCACTCACAATCACCATAGCGTCATTACACCTTAAATAAACCTATCACGATATTAATACGCACCCATTCACTCACAATTACCATAACGTTATTACACCTTAAATAAACCTATCACGATATTAATACGCACCCATTCACTCACAATTACTATAACGTTATTACACCTTAAATAAACCTATCACGATATTAATACGCACCCATTCACTCAAAATTATCATAGCGTTATTACACCTTAAATAAACCTATCACGATATTAATACACACCCATTCTCTCACAATTACCATACCGCTATTACACTCCCAAATAGATATGTTACAATACACCTAACTTTTATTGTGTACTTACCTTGTGTGTGCAGGGATACGCGCCAGTGATGGCGGGTCCTCCTCTGTCATGGAGGCGCGGTCATTAAACCATGACTGGAATAATATCCAGATCTATTCTAATAGCTGGGGAGGAGAGGACAAAAAAGGATTTGACGGTCCCGACGCCATCGTAAACCACGCAATTATTAGGGGAATCGTGCAGGTACCCATGTTTCTAATAATGGTGTTCACGTGCGCTTGCGTACAACCACCATAAACGTCACTTCTTCATATATATACACTAGAAAAGTATTGCTTTCTTCTTACATCGTGTAGACCAGTACTCCTTTGATACCCATATATTATCTGTCGAAAATGTCGAATCATATCGGTTTTCATAGTTTAACATACTGACGAAACTTTTGTCTAGTTCTTAACATCAAACAAAATACTCTTTGATAAAGGACACCATAGAGTCGTCCACTTCTGCTTCATACTTAGATATTTTATTGAAAGTAGACATTAACGGCAAACTAACAACTCAACTGTATTACAAACGAGATGATTTCAGCTTCTCCATCGTCAACTTCCCACATTTATGTAGCAATATTCCATTATCACCTGCATATGGTGTTTATATATCTCAACTGATTCGATATGCAAGAGCTTGTTCTGGGTATAGTCAGTTTTTAAATCGAGGTAAGCTACTGACAAACAAGTTGATGGTACAGGGATTTCAACAGTCTCGATTGAAGTCAGCATTTCGCAAATTATATGGTCGTTATAACGATCTAGTTCGTCAATACAACCTCGCATTGGGTCAAATGCTGTCTGACGTGTTTCATACCGATTGTTAAGCCATTCTTGGCACACTGATTTTGACTGCGGATAACTCCGTTTACCTGATCAGGATATGGGGCTCACGCGGGTGTGACCGGTCAACAGGGGATGATTACTCCTCCTAGGCACCTGATCCCACCTCTGGTGTGTCCAGGGGTCCGTGTTTGCCCAGCTATCTATTTTGTACTGCTTGTAGGAGTTATGAGATTGATCACTGTTCGTTATCTTCACCTTGCATGCAGCACATAGTCCTTGAATAGTAATCCAATCACATGGTGATATATGCTGCATGAAGATTGATCTCGTGGAAAACAAATATTAGATTCCGTTCGTTATACCTTAGACATAATAACCGTATGGCGTATCATAGTATGTCACATTGTAGAATGCGACATTCCTTTTCAACCTGTTACTAACCCTGGAGGTCTGGCTTGAATAGTAATATTTCAGAAATGTTAATTTAAGGTGAATTTTCAATTTATCAAAGCAAACAAAGCAGACTTTTGTCATTCTAAACCAATGCTACTTTATCAAAACAAAACAAAGACATTCTTGTAATGATTTTGTAAAACGTTTTCTAGATATTCAAATATCCCTACGAGCGATGTATTTCCAAATATCCATAACTTTTTGATCAATATATTATACAGATAAGACAGTATTACATAGCTATAATTAGAAAATGGTTATAGATGGTGTGCTCATCTACCTACATAGATACTACGTTGTAAAACTATGAGTTAAATCAAAGCCTTTAAACTGTTGAAATATTTCAGGGGCGGTCAGGTTACGGCTCTATATATGTATGGGCGGCTGGTAACGGTGAGAATGAAGATAATTGCAATGCGGATGGATATGCGAATAGTATATACACCATAGCGATATCTAGTGTTAACAGTGATGGGTATGCTGCAAGCTTCAGCGAAGTCTGCTCAGCAGCCATGGCTGTAACCTACAGTCAAAGTACTTCAACATCTAATATTGTGGTACGTATCTAAGGATGGTGAAGATTTGTTTTTATTTTTATTGTATGGGTGTCTATTCGTTCTGCTCTTTAGATGTGTATTTTATATTTTTATTACTATTCTATGATTTGTCATGCACACTGTTCCGTTGCTATGTGTATGCAATGAAAAAAATCATTGAGGTATATATATTTATTGTTTTCCATAATGAACTTATTTATTTAGGTAAAGAACTTCCCAAGAATGTTTCTTTACTTAAAAACGAAAAAGATAGAGAAAGTGACGGAATTAGATTATATCCCAGGCAAACTGTCTTCAGCAATCCATCTCCTTACATTTGATGATTTTGTTCCCTAATCAATTTAGAGTAAATAGCCATTATCAATTTCCCCCATAACTTTTGACCATACCACCTTTAATACAATTTAAATCTTAGAATAACCATATAGTATATAAATCAAACATTGATATAAATCCAATTTTGATCATTATCACCCCAAGTTTGATCAAAATATTGTCTCTGTTTAGTTAATCCAATCCTAACACAGACGTATTTCGTTTTGAAGAAAATAAGAATATTTCATGATTCATATCATTGAATACGAATACACGGTGTTAATGGAAAAAGCATGCGTTATAGATGCCTGATAGAACCT
The DNA here is from genome assembly GCF_947568905.1 of Ostrea edulis. Classification (NCBI taxonomy): domain Eukaryota; kingdom Metazoa; phylum Mollusca; class Bivalvia; order Ostreida; family Ostreidae; genus Ostrea; species Ostrea edulis. The sequence continues at coordinate 12,892,340 of NC_079166.1, forward strand.
ACCCTAAAATTCAAATGACATCTCTGTATGAAAGGTGAAGATAACGAACAGTGATAAATCTCATAATTCCTATCAGCAATACAAAATAGATTGGTGGTCAAACACAGACCTCTGGACACACCAGAGGTGGGATCAGATGTATGTATTAAATTCTCCATAAAGGCTGCGCATGCTCTGTATATGATGCGTCTTTTTTAAACCGCTTGTTTTATAAAAAAAAAAATCAAATTCATTCATTATAGACTACAAAAATGGGTGGTGGATGTGATAAGTCATTCACAGGAACATCTGCATCAGCTCCGATGGCGGCAGGGATTATCGCCCTTGCTTTACAGGCAAAGTATGTTATGTTTTGTTTTCAATTCATACGCTTTGTTTTCTCACAAGGACATATCTATAAATTGCAATGGGGAGTTGAGATTTTCGTTTAGGGATGAGAGAAACGCCTACACCCTAGAAAGGCATACATAATGATTGTTGGTAAAGTGTTTCAACAAAAGGAGCTTGCAATCCATGGTCCTCCTCCTACATCAGCAATGTCCTGTTTGCTACAGGGGCGGGTCCTTGATATTCCAAATGAGACAAGAAGACAAGAGCTAATCAAATATATTAAGCATGTTTATTGTTTTGTTTGAAGTTTTTTTATTGTCAAAGTTCTGGTGTCTTTAATAAAGAAATGATATGACTTGGAGAGATGTGCAGCACCTGATAGTTAACACCGCAAAAATGTCTGGTCTACATGGAAGAGATATTGCATCTAATGGAGCCGGAAAACGATGTATGTGGACAAATAAGTATGCATATGTCGTCTCTGCTTTTTTGGCGAACGAAAATAATAGAATACTATACAGTAGTCGTGCGGTACCTTAAATCATTGCATGTGACTATGGTGATATGTACAATGTTACTATAAAGAGGAAGAGCTTTGAGCTGTTTCCATAGTGAATATATTTGTTTTTCTTTAAATGGCCCTGGACAGAAATATTACACTTAAGTAATAGAATTAAAGATGTGGAACAAATATGACTGAAAAGAAAAGCATATGTAAATAGTTCTACAAAGAAGCGTTTTCTATTATAGTTAGTAATTTCTTTGGCTTTGGTTTACTTGATGCTGAGGCAATGGTTTCGCATGCTGCTAACTGGACACTGGTGCCGAGTCAACGAACGTGTACAAGTCCCAACATAGCCGTTCTAAAGTATGCCCGATTAAAACATGTAGTTAAGCATAAAACCGGTCTGTTTTTTAAAGTAATACATACCTATTTCTAATTGTCTATATGAATAATCAAATGTCGTTTTTCTCAATCGTTACCGTTTCTCTACCTGGCAAACAATATATATGAACAAAGACACTTCTTTGGTGTTTTAAAAGACGTTCCAATCTGTATTCATATAATTCCTATATCTTAACAAGCAAATGACATGGAAATTGACGAACATTCCATAATTAAATATACTTTTGAGTACTCTTCATAAACATATGCTATTCATATGAGCTGCACCACTAAAATTGTAGTGGAAGAATCAGCGGATCAACGAGGCAAATCTTTTCCAAGGTTCAAAGTAAAGGTTGTGAAGGAATGAGCGGTGAAGTTAAATTCCTTGAACATGTGGTTACAGAGATTACGTTTTCTGCTACGCAACGTGGGCAGGTGGAACTGTTCTTAACATCACCCAGAAGTACTACGACAACGTTGTTAAGCGTGCGACCAGCTGACACACCGTACAGTGGGTCCATCACCTGGTCGTATATGTCCGTACATTTCTGGGGAGAAGACCCCAAGGGAAATTGGACTTTGAAAATGTATATAAGAGACACTTCAACTTCAGGTAGTTAGCGTAGTTATACGGAAACATTGTCTATATTGTGCTTAGTTCGTGGCTATGTTTCATATTGTTAATTGAAATATCGTATTTGATTGAAATTTACAGGTTCACTTGACAAATGGAAACTGACATTACATGGAACAAAAATTGATCCGAAATTAGGAATAGCTGCAGGTAACGTGGCACTCGTCTTTGTCTCCAGTGATAAACCAATGTGTATGGCTCATTTGTGTCACAATCATTGTTACAGTAATGCTTCTGTTGACAATACATGTACATGTAACATCCATTAAAACGATAAATGTTGATCTTATAAGTGACTGTTGATTATCATCATTTGTGAATTATATATTCGACAGTTGGAACACCTTCTAAATAATACCTTTCTTTTTTTCAATCTAATACCAAATTGACTAAATTTAAATCTTTCAAGCTGATGCCATCCAAATAGGACAGTGCACAAGATTGTTCAAATTTCTGAATTCGTCGATACAGTCAACGTTCAACTATTATTTTTATTTAACACCATGTCATAGAGTGTTTTGTGTGTTGTTTCAATCAATTGTCTTAATGGATGTTCAGGACGTTTACGGTTAGCTCAACACTAATTTGTGGGAATTTACAGCTTTAGATTCTGCTCATGCCGTTACATGTGTATGCACTTAATGTGTTTATCGTGTTTATCCCATACATGTGCAACGCTTTTACAAGACTTTATTTCATTTTAAAAAGAATTATAACGTTAAAATATGCAATATGTCTTGAAGTAGGTAATGAATTATGCGTATCTGATTGTTGGTATAAGCTGGTAAATACGTGAGTAAATTATACTGAACACATTATATATTCAGAAAAGTACCGTAACAGTGGTTAAAATGTCCGAATAGTCGAAGATTAGCAGCTTTGTTTTTTTCCCCATTAAATCATAGGAAATGAATTTAATTTTGGCGATATTATGCGATATAACCTGATTTAAGTCCTTTACGCGTTTTTAAAAATCACCTGCATGGATTATAAAACGTAACATAACCCAAACATCAGGTTATATCGCATAATATTAATATGCCCACACTATAATATATATATATATATATATATATATATATATATATATATATATATATATATAATATATAACACTGTGTAAAACTGCATATTTCATTTAGAACCTGATCCTGTAACAATGACAGTTCCAACCACGACAGTCCGTGGTGAAACCACACCCAACGAGACTTCAGCTGATATCATTATAGGTATAATATGTGGGATAGTTTTCGCAATTGCTGTACTTTGTACGTGTTTTTACCTTTGCGATCGTCGTAAGAGATGTAAATCTGGCAAGGTACAGGAAGATGAATGTAAACAGAGTAACGATGCTGAACATGAAGACGAACCCATTGCCAATACAGGAGAATTATAGAATAAAATGTACATTTGTAGAACAGGCTTTCAAACCAGTGAGTGTGTTGACTCAGCAATAAGAAGACAATGTGATTGTTAATGTCATATGGACTTGTTTTTTAATTATATTTGCAATTGTATTATCAACTATGCGTTTCATTGTGTTCACTAACTCGGAACATTGCTCTATTTGAAACTATTAGAATTAGTGTTATTTTTCAAGTGAAAATGTCACTATCAGATGTTTTTGCATATATGCTAAAGAGAGGTTTTTCATTCATAAAGGATTTAATGCCCATGTATTAATTGTATCAAATGGATAGTGATTAATGGAAAAATCTCCAAAACTTGAAAAAGTAGCGAATAGCAACTACTGAAACAGAAAAAAATGATTGTCTGCCTAATGCTTTTTATCCTCTCTAGAGTATTGTATTCGTGTAGAAACGTTACCAGCTTTAGGAGACTTAATTCCGAGCTGTGGTAGGCATCAGGTGCCATTTTGCTCTTGGTTTCTTGATCGTAGGTAAAATTCAAAATCCCCGTGCTTTCACCTTTTAACACCCAGTGCTTTACGGAGGAACCTTAAAAATTTTAAGATGTTAGGTATGCCGCGGCCGATGCATACTCGTCCTAAGCACCTGATCCCATCTCTGGTGTATCGGTCCGTGTCCATGTTTGCCCTACTCTTAATTTTGTATTCTTTATAGGAATTACGAGATTGATCACTTTTGCTATATTCAAATTTCATCACGTGTAAATGTACATTCTACATGGATTGCGTTTGCAGAAAATGGCTCTTTTCTATAAGTAATAATTTTCCAAATTATAAGTGTTGAGATAGAGCAACTTGGAAAAAGTCGAATTCCAGATAGTACGTAACATTGCCATAGTGTTATTATCAAAGTAGAGGCCAGAATTTTAAACTACAGTTTATCACAGTAAAGTATATATTTCTTTTTATACATAAGTAGTTATTATTTTGGCTATTTACGAGATGCCAGAAATATAAAAAAAAAAACGTACTTTTACTTGTTTGATTAAATGTTTGTTTGTTTTACGTCCCGTCGATAAATTTTCACTAATATTGAGACGTCACTAGTTGTAGGTGAAATAACAAATTTATAATTATGCTTAGCTTCCATGGCTGTAGCAGCGAGGGTTCTTCACCGCGACATTGAAGTTCCTTTTTAATGTAATATCAGAATGATCCGTGACTCTCAATTTTAAATCCCGAGTGTTTGGCGAAAGACAATAACTTTCTTCGTTTACGTCTTAGGTTTGACACGGCCATGACACGAGCGACGCTCGAATTCACGACCTCCCGGTTACGAAGCGAACGCTCTCCCATTATTTAATATCCAACAGCTTTGGTACAACTTACTTGATGAAGGGTTCTCTTAGTATACTGGAGACACAACTGAATCAAAACATTATCGTCATCGTTTTTTAATTGGTGACGGAAATGGCCGAGAAGATATAGTATAGTACGATTCCAGAGCTGAAACACTTGATGGACGTATTAAACTGTTCTTTTGCCAAGAATTCAGAAGCATAAGTAAAGTTTGGGAGTATTCATGATGATGCATTCTAAAGTTTCGATAAGCTATGAAACGACAAAGAAATTGCCAGGCGTGCACAGTATAGATTTATTAGAAAAAATTGCGGCATTTCATTTAAGAGTCCTTAAGTATCTTGTTTGAATGAAAGCTGTTTTAAGGGATTCTGAACCGCAAACCAACCAACCTTCAGAGAGTATTACTTTCAATTTTACATCCTCGCAAATTGACTATAGATATTATTTTCGGTAAATTAAGTCCCTGCACAAAATAAGGGACGTGCAGGGTCTACGTGTATTCATTTCTATATGAAGCAATAATATATAAAAATTCATTTATTGCTAGTGCAATGCATAGCTATCCGGAATGCTATTCTGTGTGCATTTGGATATTTGGACATATGTTCTCTACCTGACACTATAAAATGATAAATACCATAAAGCGAAAAAAGGAATAGCTGATAATCCCCAATCCTGCCAACACCTACATGTAGGCAGCTGATCCCACCTCTCGTGTGTCCAGAGGTCCGTGTTTGCCCAACTTTCTATTTTGTAGTGCGTATAGGAGTTATGAGATTGATCACTGTTCGTTATCTTCATTTTTCCTCTATTTTAATGTTTCCTTCAAGCAAGCTGAATTATGCGTGTCCTTATCTTTCCAGAGGCTAGTACCTTGACAACAGTCACGGATCTCATTTCATCAGTCATCACCCTGGACTCCTTTTCTCACAGAATAGGTATCCGATGGAATTACATGTTTGATAAGAAAACTACTCTGAGTTTAAGATATCTAAGTAAATGTGTAAGTTGCTATCCAATTGAATTAGGATACTTTAAATGGACAACGTATGGAAAATAGCTTTAGTTTTCAGATTCACGGATAAACCATATCGGACTATATTTTTTTTCGATTGTAATATACCTGTCTTTACTAATCAGTATAGTTATACATTCTAAATAGTGCTTTCGTATGACAACTATGTATACTCCTTTAAAGAATACTTAAGTACTATTTTTTTATTTCCAAGTTAATGTGGTTAATGTGTATACATTGGAGAAATCGAATAACTTGTGCAGCGTAAATTATTTCATTTCATCCCAGATGAAAGGATTTGTTGAAATTTGTAGTTCATTCTTGACTAATTTAAGTCTCAGACATCTTGTATTGGCTTTATTCGTTTTACCTATTTGTATAACATCGAGTTTATCAACTGTAGATAGAGAAGTAAGGATATATCGCACTAAATTCAACATACTAGATAATGTGTAAAACACTGAGGGGTAGTTAGATATGCACATATACAATTACTGGGGAAAGTAGCACGTTGCATGCTAATAAAACAGTCAGTAGACAGACTCAAGGAAAGCAGTTGTGTAAAAAAGTCTGTCTTTTGACACTATTTTCCTTATGTGAGAGCATATATGTTCACTTCTTTTAAATCGAGACAGGCTACTGACAAATACGTTGATGCTACTGGAGTTCAACAAATTATATGGTCGTTATAATGATCGACTAATACAACCTGTCATTGGGTATAATGCAGTCTGACGTGTTTCGTGCCAATTATTTGGACGTTCGCTAAATACTGATTTTGACTACGAACTACCCCTAATTATCTGATCAAGATACAGAGCTCACGGCGGGTGTGACCTATCGAAAGGGGATGTTTACTCCTCCTAGGTACCTGGTTCCACCTTTGTTACATCTAGGGAGCCATGTTTGCATTTCTCTTAATTTTGTATCCTTTACAGGATTTATGAAATTGATCACTGTTTACGATCTTCATTTCTTTATAGCTGTATTTTTTGTATGGATATTGTTTTATTTTTGTTTCATGTTAGTCAGGTAATACTGCAGTATTGATAATTTTATGAAAATCTAGCATATAATTTGGAGCATTGGTACCTCCAGTTTTACTGGCCACTACGAAAAGTTAACCCATATTTTCCAGGTAGAGCTATGGAAAACTAAAGATTAGGAACGGTGATCAATCTCATGAATCCCTTAGAGGATACACGATGAAGATAACATACATCATCTGATCATCTGTTTTCTAGAGGAACAGAATATCAATCTTCCTGATGTTTTTTCGTGCATGTATATTTTGTTGATTGTGTCGTGGTTTCTTTTTATTTATTTCAGAATCAAGTCATGCGAATATTACATACAGCACTACCGTTTCCCATAATGCAGTGCAAAAAACTACTATTACACTGTACCTGGTGGTAGTCATTGCCCTTGGTGCATTTATTGTCATTGTCGTTGCAATCATTGCTTTTTGTATTGTATATAAGGGGAAATTCAAGAATAAAACGTCACTGGGTACCAACTAAGGACAAATAGCAACAAACACCCATTATGTTAATGAACCTAGACGACACATAGCAACAAACACCCATTATGTTAATGAACCTAAGCGACACATAGCAATATATACCCATTGTGTTAATGAACCCAGAGGACACGCATGGATAGCTGATTTGCATTCATAAATACATTTACTTTGCAGTCGTCAATGTTGTTTATACATTGATCCATTTCTATGTATAAATCAACAACTGCGATTGAAATATTGAGAATCAAGGTGCACTACTTTTATAGCCTAACTAATGATGGAGTATTATCAAACTGCAAGGTGCAAGTGCAAATGTCGGATGCATGTAGACTGTGTCTGTGTGTATGGCACATATCGTAGCATTTAAAGAAAATATAAAGATGTCAGTGCAGTCGACCTTTGAATCCATTATGTTTTATTTTTCCCTTGCAAACGGAGTTGTATAGTTGTTACGTTGTATCTATGTACTTGATGGTGTCATTGTATTCTTGATTAAAATTGAAACTTGGCTGACAGTATTTAATTGACATTGTGATATATTTATGTTAGATGTACGTGGATATGATATGGTGTTTTACTTGTTCTTATCAAACTTCTGATATCAAAATATTTACCATCGCATTTAAATTTCTAGGTCAGGGATTTTCTTTGGCTTTCCTTTCTGAACGCGCTATCTTAATAGAATTTGAAACACAATAAAATGTTTTTCAACGGGCTCACAAAGTCAGTTTTATGATATTCCGGAATAGTACTGTCACACGGTGTTGTTTGTGCGATCGAAGCATGACCTTGAAAGTAATTAAACGTTCTCCAATATAGAATTACTCACATTCGGAGCACGAATAATATAAAACAGGTTCATAAAATTGCAGGGCCTATCGGAATTGAAGGGAAAATGTATTTGGAATATTTTGAATTACGTGTATTTCGAATATGGTTGATTAATTGATTAGACATTGTTTTACGTCCCTCTCGAGAATATTTATCTCATATGTATACATCACTATTGCCGGTGAAAGGCTGCGAAATTTAGGAATATGATCAGCACTTATGGCCATTGAGCAAGGAGGAAATTTTATCGTGCCACACCTGCTATGACACGGGATCTTGTTTCTTTTCGGTCCCATCCGAATAACCCCCCATTTAGTCACCTTTAACGACAAGCAAGGGGGTATTGAGTACTTATTCAAACCCGGATCTTCACGGGATTCGAATATGGTTGAAGAATTATTTTCTGTTCAGTTCAGTAGCTTACCATATTCTGTCCTTCACAATATTGTTTTAACATTCTCGTCAGTTCTTCTGACGTCTCCATATGAGTGAAATATTCTCGAGAGGGACGTTAAACAGCATTCAATCAATTAATCATTCTATACACTTCTTCAGTTTTCACACATTATTTGCTGACGATTGTGTATGTAAACATCACTACATTGTGCAGAATACTTCCATTTGTTTATGTAGGGTGGCAGGAACCACAATATAGTTATTGTGTTAAGTAACCATCCATTTCTAAAGTTTGGTGTATATATGGCATGATTAATTTGTTTACGAGTTTCCGTGCATGTTTAGGACACCGTAAGAGGTTACGGTGTTTACATTACATACGGGCATGGAATAATTCTTTGTACGGACTTTCATAATTTTAAGCAATGTTGAATGATTGTCGCTGTATTTCCAAATAATAATACAGAAATCGTTTACAATGCATTTTGACATACTCTGGAACGGTAGCGAAAGCCTAGTGGTTAAGATATTAGCTTCGCAATTGGGGTGTACCGGGTTTGATTTTTTATTCCGGCATGCATAGTTCATGGGCGAAGGATGTTCCTTTACCAAACACACGGCATTCAGAGTGAAAGTCGTGGGGTCTTCAAATATTACCTTAGAAATGGAGAAGTTGACAGGGTAAAGAACCTTCATTATTGAGGCCCTGGGTGTCATTTTTGGCCTTTCACGTAATGCTTAAGACGTAGTATTTATATGAGTGACGAATTTGCAAATGGGACGAAACAACAGTATTAAAACAATAGTAACAAACTGGCATTTTGCATCCTATCTTGTTAAGTTGACATCAGGCTATTATAATATAATGTTGCAACACAGTCAACTTGTGTAGTGAACATTAATTACAAGGATTTTAAACACACATTAATTTATCTAAAAGAACATGAATTTCTTAACCGTCCAAGGTTAAGACTTTTCACCTAGTGAAATCAATTGAAATCACATGTCGGTACGCCAGCAGATTCATTTGTAGCACAGCGTTTTTCAACAGTTTCAGAAAGTGGAGTCTATAGGGGCACTTAATATATCGTGCAGTATCACTGGACCGAGTCAAGTAACATATTGTTTTTTTTATATTTGATGGGTAATATGTCCACATTCATTTTCAAACATTCAAATCCATCGAATATAAAACAAAATGTCACTAGGCCTAGCCCAGTACTACATAACAGTGCGTTAAGGTAGCTCAATCTTCATGTGAATGATCAATGTTAATTTATACTTAATATAATTTAATTCAATCAAAAACCAAAGGTAACGTGTATGTTGCCACCGTTTTACTGATAAACAGGAGTATATGTGAACATCTGAAAGTCGCCCAATTTCATTAAAAAGAATAATAAAGATACATAAAACTTGTTAAAATGTTTAATGTAAAAAAGTGTTTAAACATCCTATTATATATATATATATATATATATATATATATATATATATATATATATATATATATATTGTGGGTATCAGGGAAATCATTGTATAATAGATATACAATAGAGAAAATACCGCCAAGGAGTTATTGTCCATGACAAGATTGTTTTCAATCAAAATGATTAATTATGCATAGGAAATGTAAACTTTTCGGTATCAATTGTTTACCTGATTTATTATTTTATTCATTGAATAACATTCTTCCGAAATATATATTTATATCATGTACAGAATTTAATCAAATAAAGATAAAAACATCTAACGTCACATGAGGATGGAGCTACCTTAAGTGCCCCTGTAGAACTCATCCTCTGACACTCTTGAAAATGTTGTTCTACAACTTCTGTTGACGTACTGTGTATGTGTTGTATAGCTACTGCATAGTGCAATGCAGACAAGTACATGTGAGTAGAAAAGGAAATATATGGTTGATTTCAATGGATACAAAACCTCAAAATAACAAGGTCATTTTTATTTATTTTTCATTCAACCAAACGGAGATGATTTTGGTGATTGACATGAAAATTCAATGAACGTGTTTAAAGACGGATTGGCATTAAAATTGCTTTCAATATCTGCTGATCCAGCTGTACACATTTGTTTTGCAAGCAATACTGATTTGAATGCAACATAAATACCATCAGCAGGGCGAAGGTTATCCCGTGGACTTAAACTTAGTTGAAATGTATTGTCTTCCGTTAACACTTTCATTGGCGCGGGGCTACAATAGACAAAAGCACATCAACATATCACTATTTCACAATTGAGTTTCATAAATATATATTGTTCAAATGATTATATTTCCATACATCGCATATTGTTGATTTAGACGGCGGGATTATTTGGAGGACTTTTCTGTTTCAGGTTGTTTGAAATCATGTCTGTCTTTTGCATTTTGATAATTTCTTTTTCGTGTAATTCTTTTTTCTCAACCGTTACAAAAGACCTCATTTCTTCATCTCAAATATATCGATATTAAAGTTTGATTGAAACAAATCATCAAAATTACATCATTACTATGTACGGAATAAATCACATTCCACTTGCCTTGATTTCGATGTACAAAGGAATTCAGCGTCAGAGACAGTGACGTTTACAGTCACTTTTGAATCTGTTGGACAGCGATATTCCACGCACGCAGCACGAGTTTCAGTGTCAGAGCTTCCTGGTCGTGGTTTTGGCCCCGTTATATATGTTCCATACAACACGTTCCTTTCATTTCTGCTTGTTGCTGTAATCGTTACACCATAACTAGAGGTCTGGAAATATCAAGGAGAACAAGAAATGTTGGCATCATAGTACATTGTATATTTTCATATCATATTCACTATTTTGTGCTAGATATCAACAAAATGGTTTCCTCTTTAGAAATGCTTACAGCTCATCACTTAAAAAAATCTTTTAGATATTGTTGTGAATTTCATATCATTAGTTTTATATATACAATGAAACACACTCTTTACAATTAGCTTAGCGAGTTAACATATAGACGTTTCTGGACGGGTAGATAATAAAACATGAGGAAAACTTCACTTGCCCTAACTAGCACCTTCAGAAAACAAGATTTAAAAGTCGGCTCCTGTGGTCTGGAATAATACCAGGAGAGTGGTAGGTGTGGATTTGGTTGTGTTTGCATTAGGGAGTCAGGGATGGATAAATAGGCAAATGATATGTACCAACTATTGTCCTTTGTAGCATTATTGCACATGTCGAATTCACTTTTATGGTAAACTGGTCCACTTTTCCCCAGAAACATTCCCCTGTCTCTTGGGGAGATCACTATCTCTTCGTCCCGAGTTTGAGATCTGTAAAAATATCTTTGGGGGAGATATTTTGGCAGAGTCGTTAGACGTTGTCCTTCCAACTGTGTGAATATAAGAGTCTCAGTCTTACAAAGTGTTGGTACACATACAAATCCATCAGCACCGGTTATTCCTTTTCGAAAACCCAAATATTGATTTCCCCATCCATAATATGAGTAGTCGTGAGACGTGTTTTCCCTTCGCACAAGAACAAACACTTCTACAGTTGCTAAGGGTTGTGTATTTTCTTTGTTTCGAAAGCATCCCACTCGGATGTAACACGGGTACTGGATCTGTCCATTGACGGAATCACTTACATCAAGCAGACTTAAAGAAATGTTTTTGAAATCTTCAATCATGATATAGTCTCTGTTTTGCCTGAGAAGACTGCATGAGGAAATACCAAAACCAGCTGTTGTCCATATTAAGACCACAATTCTTAGATAGCCTAGAACATAATATACATACTTTGATCACCATTTTGTCACTTGCTGCTAATGCAATTATAAGATTACAACAATTGCCTCTTCAAAGCATTTCTTGTTCAGATTCATATAACCCCTCCATTGCAATGTAAAACTTATACGGTACCAATTTTGATGTACCAGATGCGCATTTCAACAAATAATGTCTCTTCAGTGTTGTTCAAGCCAAAAGTTTGAAAATCAGAAATAGGTCGATAGGGGATGTTTACTCCTCCTAGACACCTGATCCCACCCCGGGTGTGTTCAGGGGTCCGCGTTTCCCCAACTATTGATTTTGTATTGCTTATAGGAGTTATGAGATTTGTCACTGTTTGTTATCTTCGCCTTTCACTTGTAAGAGCTCAAAGGAAAAACAGAATGCCAAAGACTGGAGCCAAATTCGTCTAAGAACCAGAGCTATGCATGAGGGAGATTATCCTTAATTTTGAAATGAATTTCTAAATCTTACCAGAGCAATTAAATATACATCCGTATTTTCAAGCTAGTACCAAAGTACTTAGTTACTGGGCTGTAGAGACCTTCGAGGACTAACAGTCCACCAGCAGATGCCTCGACCCAGGGGTCGTAATGTAAAACTTATACGGTACCAATTTTGATGCACCAGATGCGCATTTCGACAAATGATGTCTCTTCAGTAATACTCAGCCAAAACTTTGGAAATCCTAAATAACAATGAACTTATAAGAGCTAAAAGGAAAACAATGTGTCTAAGAATCAGAGCTATGCGACGTGAAAGATGCATTTGATAACATTGACCGCCAACATATGACGCAACAATAATTCTTGGTTTACAATATACATTGTATGTTGTTATTGATTTGCAACACCAATTTTTGTTTTAAGGTTGAGGAGATATCCGACATTTGTCCATTATTCAAATTGAAGTTATTCTATGGATATTTTTCCGAACCCATTACAGCAATTTGTCATATTTACATTTTTGGTTTTCATTATCCTACAGTAAAACTAACCAAATACGAGAAACCAAATTATTTTGTAAACATTGAATGAAATCCGTGTAGTATAACAAGATATATGTAATAGTACTATACAGGTTACATATAGAGAAAATGCAGAAAGTAATATAGGTTATTTGCTCTCATATTTGACTCCACTTTTTTGACACACTGTTCTTGCCTATAATAGCTCTAAAACGTCATTGTTATTTCGGATTTCAAACATTTCGGTTGAGCATCACTGAAGAGACATAATTTGTCGAAATGCGCAAATGGTGCATCAAAATTGGTATCGTATAAGTTTTACATTTACCTAAAATGAACTGTTGTCTAATTTATAAAATCTATAATACATATTCATGAATTAATTTCAGATGGTTGAAAAATAGAATAAAAATACCTACGGACATTAACTGTAGACATTGTTGAAAGCACAATCTTCACAATAACACCCTTTCCTTTTGATAGCAATTTATATGTATTTAATGATTATATGCTAAATGTAGGAAGACGTCCGGGTTATCTACAACGACCTTATGCCATAGGTGTATACTAAAGAGAGCCCATAAATGATAACAATAACAATATCGTTCATGTATGAATCATAGAGATATATAACACATATGATGTATCAGTTTTATTCTCACTTTAGAAATTTGCTTACAAAAATTTCATCAGTTTCTTTTCTGAGACGACGGAAAAAGTATGTCTCTGAGCTGAATTTCACTAAATTTCTTATCTTACGCAAAAAATTCTGACATAAGATTTTCGTAAGTTTTGACTTAAGATAAGACGTTTTTATATTACTAATGAAAGACGAAGATAACGAACAGTGATCAATCTCATAACTCCTATAAGTAATACTAAATAGCGAATTGGGCAAACACGGGCCCCTGGATATACCAGAGGTGGGATCAGGTGCATAGGAGGAGTGAACATCCCCTGTTAACCGGTCATACCCGCCGTGAGCCCTATATCTTGATCAGGTAAACGGAGTCATCCGTAGTCAAAATCAGTGTGACAAGAACGGCCTAACAATCGGTATGAAACACGTCAGACAGCATTTGACCAAATGATGGGTTGTATTGGCAAACTAGATTGTTATGACGACCATATGATTCGCGAAATCCTGACTTTAAACGAGGCGTTTGGAGTCCCTCCACCATTAACTTGTTTGTCAGTAGCCTGCTTCGCTTTAAGAACTGGCCATAAGCAGAACAAGCTCTTGCGTATCGAATCAGTTGAGAGATATAAACACCATATGCAGGTGATAATGGAATATTGCTACATAAATGTGGGAAGTTGACGATGGAGAAGCTGACATCATCCCGTTTTGTCATAAAGTTGTGTTGTTAGTTTGCCGTTAATATCTACTTTCAATGAAATTATCTAAGTATGAAGCAGAAGTGGACGACTCCATGGTGTCTTTCATTTCGAGTTCACTGGGATATATCGAATCGACATATGAATGAAAATTGGTTTTTTTTTAATAGATGATACGTCGTCGATATATCTAAATGTCGAATTGAAGGCCACATCAAGAATTTTTTCTTCTCACGTAGAGGTTTTTGAATAGATTCTGTTTCATAAGAACATAAAAACAGGTCAGCTAACACAGGAGCACAATTCGTGCCCATCGGGATTCCAACAGACTGTTGGAAGACCTAATTACCAAAGACCACGAAGATATTGTCAATGAGGAACTAAAATATATTATTAAATTCAACTTCAGAGTACTTGTACATGGAATCAGAGTGGCGTTTAACAAAGTAATTTTTGGATGATTATATCTAAATGTAGAATTGAAGACCAAAGCAAGACAATTCTTTTTTTCACGTAGAGGTTTTTATGAGGCAGAAGTGAATTACACTCTGTGATGTCTTTTATTTCGAGTTCACAGGGAAATATCAAATCGATATATGCTTGGAAATTATTAATGTTAATAGATAAAACGTGAGATTATGATATAGATAAAATACTGTCAAAATCGCTGTTTGATAGCAAGGTGATGATATCCTGAAATGTTACATATGAAAGGTGACGATAACGAACAGTGATCAATCTCATAACTCCTACAAAATAGATAGTTGGGCAAACACGGACCCCTGGACACATCAGAGGTGGGATCAAGTGCCTAGGAGCAGTAAGCATCCCCTGTGGACCGGGCACACCCACCGTGGGCCCTATATCTTGATCAGGTAAACGGAGTTATCCGTAGTCAAAATCAGTGTGCCAAGAACGGCTTAACAATCGGAATGAAACATGTAAAATAATCCAAGTATAGCGTTGGTATATTTTTCAAAGAACAAATAGGAACAACAACATATTGTTCAAAATCGGAATATTTAATATAATGGATAAAATTTACAGCATTCACGTGTAATAAATAATTTGCTATGTAATCCTACTTGTTAGGACTTCTCCCCTCATTTGTGTAAGGTTACACAGAGACTCAGTCAAACGCTTAGAATTAATATAGCTGATCATGATCATTTGATGTCAAGGTTTTGGTAACATATATCGGTAATATGTAAAGTAACATGGTTCATTGTTGGCGGGTATTCATTGTTTTTCAAAATGGTGGAGGGTGAGCTGAAAAAATAGACTTTATAACAATATAAAATTACTGTCCAAAAAAAAGAAATATCGCCTAGGCTTCAAATCATAAAGAGGAGGGGGTCATCGTTCGTTAACTTTATTGGTTCATTTCATAATACAGGTGATTCTTGGTAACTCGAAGTTCAAGGGACCTTGATAAAACTTCGAGAAATCGAGAGTTCGAGAGATCGAAATTCGGAAATTGAAGGTCCGCCGGTATGGTTCAGATTTTACAGTAACCGGAAATGTATACCAACAAGATCATATGATATCGTTTTGACATATTTTCCTTCATATTCGTCAGGTACTTTGATATCAAAATAAAAAACCTTATTCTGCATTAATAAAAACATTTCAGTGTTTGTTTTTATTTGTTCTTTAATCATGCGTAGATAGGCATACAAAACCAAGTTCCGATGACGCTTTACTATCGCAAACTAAACAGAGCACAATGCCATGTCGCTTTACCCAAAACAAAAATTCTAACGAATGAGTAAAACGATCGTTTAGAGTAACTTTACACAAAGAGCAAACTCGAGAAATTTAGCAGTCTGTAGATTTCTGAATTATGTATAAAACTTACTCTCTCGTTGTCACGTCAAAATGTTTAGATCTTATTCATAGTCGGATTATATATGATTTTAATCATCACGACTCAAAATCCCAGGACAAGGTGTAAACTGACTAATTAGCCAATTATACACTCAAGTGAATCACCTCCACAAAGAAGCACCGGCGATGTTTCAACTATGTAAACACCTAATTACACCTCCGGCATTCAACACAATCTAGGTAAGGCCCAAGCGGAAATTATTACACGCTTGGGTAACGTTGGGTATACGCTACCACCACTTCGAGAGATCGAGAGTGTAAAACAATGAAATGTGTTTTACGGGATCCAACTTCACTTTGAGAGATCGAACGTTCGAGAGATCGATAGTAAATTTGCTTTCTTCTATTGAGAAAAAAATCGGGACCATGATTTTACTTCGAGAGACTGAGAACTTCGAGAGATCGAAGTTCGAGCCATCGAGTGTCACCTGTACATTCTTACCATTCAATGACACTATGATAAGTTTAAAAGTTGGCCACGGTGGGGAGGGAGGTCACATAATAATTCTTATTTTGTGTATGAAAATGAGAGAGAGAGAGAGAGAGAGAGAGAGAGAGAGAGAGAGAGAGAGAGAGAGAGAGAGAAACAGAGAGAAACAGAGAGAGAGAGAAACAGAGAGAGAGAGAGAGAGAGAAGACGGGGGACCCTGTCCCAGAATGTTTTTATTTTTTTGCTAGATTTCAATAACATTACATGAAATGTGAGGGTATTGTCACATTGCTTCGCATCACTAGTCACACCAAACATACGTACAAGGGGTTAGAATTAAATTACCCACGTGAACGGTTGCTACTTTAATGTTAGATGTGGTTTGTAGCTTCTGTTGCACAGAGCAGTTTCTTCAATAGTAGATCCGTCACTTCATCATTAGCATTATGTTGTCAAAACATAGATCAAGACGTCACATATTTCAAAAACATTTCGTGTCAAAATGTGGCTGTGGTATCCTAAAAGTATTCTTGGGGGTGAAATTAAGAAAATGTCCACAGCGAACTTTCTTTTGTCTGACAACTGAAGATTACATATTTTTTGGAAATGTATCCTGAACGAAGCTCGGACAAGCAGAAGGCCCTTCCGCGAAGCAAGGGTCTAAAGGTAACATATATGCAAAAGAGAAAACAGTAAATGAATAGAGATAATGTCTACATACGTTCTCTGAAAATTTTGTGATCCATATGGGCGCCGCCAATTTGGTTTGTTCATTAGTTGCTTCTACAGTTATTCGTGTTTTCATTTGAATGGCAAAAATATAAAACTGACGTACAATTTGTAATTCAAACACTCAGTTTGTTAAAAATAAATGTATAATTTAATGTTGTTACAGTTTTTAGCCAATCATCAAATGGAAAAAAAAGTAATACGACTAATTAGATGATCGAGTTCATGAATCCTCTTTTTTTTTAAAATATACGAGATATTTACGCTTACCTATTTACCACTTTGAATTTGTTGGCTAATATTTGTTTAGTTTTTAGCTGTTTTTTGAATTGCAAACGTGATGTGTTGTTGTTGTTTGTAATTGTTTGATATGAAAGACGAAGAAGTAGAGGCTACATGTGAGGTCACAATGCACGGTTTGTGTCGGCTGGCGTCATATTCCCCCTGGTATAAGAATTGACGGATCCTGTAATTATTTTCATATATCCACCTTTGATAATTTAAAGTTACTGGGCGTTTAGCGCAAGGGGGGTGTCATAAATAATATATTGTAATCAGATAATGATTTAATCCTATTATTATTGCCATTCACGGTGAAGGCACAGTGCCATATTTTACGCTCATCAGTCTTGTCCCGTTGACTTTGTTTACATTTGTTTCAGCGAGCCATTTTCAACGTGATCATCGTTTAAATCATGACTTTGTTTATTTGATCACTTATAAGGGTTTGTATAATTACCGAGTGAATCTCGTCCATCTTTCTGTGGACTCTGTATGCCGTATTTCTGCTGTAAATCATTATTTACCGCTCTCAAACTTTCTCGTGTGCTTCCTGTATTGACGTCCGACAGGCCGATTCACTCTGGACTCTGACTGCCTGCATTGTGTTCCGGTGCTTGATTTTAATATATTACTACTTATTGTATATTATTTATATATGAATCGTTGTAAGCAGATGCTGACCAACCTTTTTGTATGAATTTTATCCCGATAAAACCGCTTATCTGTCTTATTTTTTTCATGTAATCCGAGTCCTAAATTTTTGTATCTCACTTTCGTTTTCTTCGATATTCCTACGCGCATTATTCACAGGGCGCTTAAATTCGAAATGTTAGAAGTCTAATAAATACTACGATAGTGGACAATTTCCAAATATGAATTTTAGTTATCAATTATGGCTTTATTTAATTAATTACATCCGGACAAGGCTTTGTATATATCTTATATGGTTTTATTGTCATTAAAATTCACATGTCCGGAATTTATGATAGTCCTGTCTGGAATGTCCGTATCCGAACAATTACTTGATTGGATAACTTTTATCCGGACAATAAGGACAAACAGTGATTGGTTGGACAAGTCTATATAAGGAAGCTCAGTCTCAGTATCCATCATCTTCTCCTAGAGAACACATCTCATTAAGCAGAACAATCAAGGTAGATAAAAAATGAACTTGGTAGTTGATGACGCTAATTTCTATAAGGACTTTATTCGACCGGACAGTCCGTATCATTATTTAGTCATGAATTTAGATTTCACGAAGTAGGAAATTATTATAGTTCTTATTAATATTTTAGTCTATTGAAGACTTTGTGTTACGAAGTTTAACTTGGATGATTAGTTGTCCGGAATGTTGTCCGGAACGTTTTACAGCGTTTAAGAATCACTTGTTTGGATTCTAGTTCATAAGAGTCAAGTTGTATAGATTAGATGTCAGAGTTTATGACCGCAGGAGTAGTAATTAAGTTACTGTTATATTCACTTTAGGTTTTAGCTGGTGATGTAGGAGTTAAAGACAGGTAGTAAAACAAAAGGGGGGGGGGGGTTCAAGTCTGTTATATCACCGTTAAACTTTCGACTGTCCGGATCGACACTTTTAACATTTCCTTTTGATAAACTATTTAGAGTATCTATAGTGAATAACCAAAGCATAATTTCAGTCTGCATGTTTATTAAGCTGAGAGCGTTAGTCCGCGGAGATACACGTTTTAGGATTTCTCAGCCTAGATGTCACGAGTCATTCCCTTTTGGTCATGCATTGTTGAATGGTCAGCATCTCGGTCTATGTGTTGTTGTTTTATCCTGACATATTGTTATTTGGAGTTGTGACCCATCCTGAATAAATTGTTGGTTGTTTTTAACTTGTATATGGTGTTTATTTCTTTCTTTCTTTGTGACAAGGAACCGCTCGACTTGTTACAATATATAGTTTACATGATTTATAATTTACCATGCTTAAGAGAATTATAATTACACTTGGGACACGCCAATGACTATACCATGCTTCGTTCGGCCCAACGGTCACACCGTATATATTAGCGTTCCATGAGTTCTACATATCACAGTGTGAGAACTTCCCTTCTGTCTCTAGAATTCTAATGAGGACGCAGAAATTTGTTTTCATTTTCTCTCAAAATGTTCCAGAACATCAAACAACATGAGGGTAGTCATTTTTATTTACTTGACAATGACTTACGAATTTTTTAAACTTAGGATAGCCCATAGGCTGTCATAAGGTTACGGTGATATTTTAATGTAACTTAAGTTAAAACAATTAATAAGACGTATATTTATCGTACCTTAAGGTTACGACGAAATCTTGAACTTACGAAGTTTAGTAAAACAAATTAACCCTGAACATATATTTCTTAGAAAAGATCAAAATATCTGAGAAATTGAAATACGATTGGACAAAACAGCATATGCATTTAGTACATTGAATATATATTGCAAGATACATGCATGATACATGTGAAATTATCAGCCGAAACAGGTAAATTTTGACTAATCTTGTCGTATATATTATGCATGATATGGAATTTAATCAAAGGTAAATGGTATGCAGGTCGTGATAGTTGCAACATTCATTCTGAAAGAATTCTAGTATATACCAGTTTTACTATTCCCAGACTTTAAACAAAGAAATAAGTATATGGAAAGATCACAGGGTTTTAATTATGATATTTACAACTTCAAATTTCGAACCACTATTGTATACCTAGTGACACTTTTAATGCATTATATAGACATATATTCAGTAATGCTTATGATTGCAAGTAATTGACAGTCAGGAAATGTGTTCCGTCTACTAACATTCAAATGTTGCTGCAGACGTTTCTTTTGTGGTTTTCATTGTGTTGCTTATGGGGTCTGTATCCCTCCCAGATAAGCAGAAATTTCTTATTGTCTCTGTTGCACCGTTTCCTATATACACTCCAGTTATTGGACCGTAGTTGTCATTCGGTAGGGGGGAAAAAGAAAACCCTGGATTGGACGGTCGGTTTGGTCTTACGTTTCCTCTGATACCAAATTGAGGATTTCTGAAAACAGGAAACGAGTAATTAGGGACAAAATGACGAATACTTATTCGACATTCATTTAAACAACGATGATTGAAAGACAACCTACAGTTTCAATCTGCAGGTAGATGCGCTGTACATCAAATTCACTTTGACGTCAGTTGGCACGTTGTGAACTATAGTAGGCCCATCCCGCACCTCTCCTGGACACCTGAACTCCACGCATGCAGCTCTCGTGCTGTAGTCTATATTGGATGATGCTAGGTCCGGAATTGGACCAACATTAACAGAGCCATAAATGTTAGCAGCTCTACTATCCCTTTGGTAACTTATTGCCATGATCCTTACATTTCGCAGAAGGGGATTGGAACCCTAAATCAAAGAGAAAAGATAACGATTTAGTCAAGCTACTGTTTCGAAAATATCCAGTCTGTTACGCCCTGTACTGTAAACATCGTGGAAATTCGAATTTCGATTATATGCACATTCAGTCTTCCTTAATCATGCATAACGCTTTCTAGAGACCGATTAGAAATAAAGTAAATTATAGACATACATAAGAGAAATCAGTGATTCTAAAATAAAGGTATATGTAAATTTATCTAAGCTAAATTTCACATATCTACATCATTTAAAACGGAAAAGAAGAGCAAAAAGTCACTATGCCCAGCTAATTTGAATCAAATGTAAATGCATACCGTGACATTGAATTGTAGTTACGTGTACCCCCTTAATCGATATATTATGTTTACAATCAAAATAATTAATACGTAGAGGTGAAATTTTGGGACCGTGGACTATAATGAAATCTCAATCGACTTAAGCATTGCAAATATGCTAAAGAGAAACTGCAAAAGTTAATAATATTGGTTTAGTATATACAGGTATAAAGTCTTCAAAACAACTGCTAAAACGTTTGAGTTCATAAACATGTGTATATTTGATGCACTAGGACCCATTATACCGCCGTAAATTGCTTACGAGAACTCGAACTTTGATGAAACAAGCTCGTCTAGTCATTTTGTCTTTTTCGGCTGGATACCAGGAGAGTTTGTTATCAACAATATCTGTACTAATCGTGAGCTGATAGTCTGGTGGTTTGACGAGCGGTGCGAATTGGAAATGGAAGTCGTCTTTGCCGTCCCGCCAATCGCATTGTGTTTTCTTACTATATACAAATACTGGTCCTAATTTTTTCGTAGTGACATCATATCCCCAATCTCGTGCATGGAATTGAACAATTAAGGAATTGTTAGTATTATTGTAACCGAATCCAAATGGCAACGAATGACTGTTAGACGCAACTAAATTGATTGGGTCTATACTCTGTTTCGCGTGGATGAAGACGTCTTGTCGGCAGAACACTTTTAGACAAGCAACTCCGTCTTTATTGACATTTTTCGAGTAGGAACCAGAGTACTTTCTAGCAGATTTGTCCCATGTGTAGGCCACTACAGTTGCCCCTGATGAAATAGGTTGGTTAAACAAAGTATCTTCATAAACTTTCACACGTACGACGCATGCATCTCTCCTAGTCTGTGTGTCTCGATACGTAACTTGCGTGTAGTAATACAGAGGTGGACTATCACAATTATGTCGATTTCTGCGTTCGATACGTGTTTTGGTTACAGTTTCCAATATATTTATTGGATTCACCCGCGGAAATACACCAATAAGGATTGGTGACGATTGAAGAAGCTTTCGTTTTCCACTTGATACACTGTTCTTGAATTTGAACTGCTCCTGTTTTACCCATCTCCCACTTGTATGATCTAAATACCACGAGTATAAATCCGGGTTGCCGTCTTTATCTAGAGTTACATTAAATAAAGATGCGTCCATTTCTACTGTAATTGGTGCATTTACAAACAGCTCATTCCCCCTATCATCTTCAACTTTTAGATCAAACATTCCATATGTGTCTAAGGGCGTGTCGACACCGTGATCATCAATATAGCTAACACTTCCATACGCTGATTGAAGGTCTTCTAAGCTTCGGGGATCCATAAAATGTATACTCGCGTTTGCATGTCCATTGAATGGTGTACCATCTGATGTTATTATTGAGTTTCCTGGTAAAGACAGTTGTAGTGCTGGTGAGGCACTTTCTACCGATCCCAATGAAACGGACATCTCCATCCCTGTGTCAAAGCGAATAGGTTTCGGCTTTAAAGGAACAATAATATTTACTTGTGTATTTTCATCTTCTGCTATTTCAATAGTTTTTATTGTATCCATAAACTTTCGATCACGATCATTTTTCAGTTCAACAACAATGTTTGTGGAGTTAGAATCGACACGTATGTTAAAAAACCCGGTGGAACTTGTAACACCCACAAGTTTGTCATTGATATATAGTTCTCCCTGATTGAACGGAATTTCCTGTCCACCTTTTATACCATATGCGGTTCCTGATACTTGTGTCAGCGTCACACATTTATTGCACTTGCAAGAGGAAATCATATTTATCGGATATGTGAACCCTTGGCATTGAATGTCAACAGTTTTGGTGCTCTTTGAAACACAGCAGTGCCTCTCCCAGGGATCTCTACATGTCTCTGTATTTAGCATGCTTCTTGTCAAACAAATACCCCTTCGACATTGCCCAACATTAAGAGTAGCATTTTGTTTTCCATTGTCGTTGAAATAGCAACCGCTCGGTAAATCTATATATTTTTCTTCCACATGCCCTTGGCAAGTATCGTCACAATTTTCTAGATACAAAAGTAAAATTGAATACAAGTTAACAAGAAATACAAGATATACATATCTTTTTCGTAATGAAGTTGCCATTATTTTCAATTTCATTTTATAAGTCCATGATAGAATTACCTTCAACCGTAAGCTTTGCCGGTTTTGATATGACAGAACCAGCTACAGTCTGAGTACGGCATGTATAAAGACCTGCATGACCTGATTGTAGATTTTCCAAATGTAGGTGTCCATCCTCTCCTCCTGGTACTTCAACATTGTCTTTAAACCTTTATTGAACATTTTAAATCAAAGGAGAGTTTAATTTCAAACTATGAAATAAACAAAATCCATTGAAATATTTTAATGAAAAATATGTTTTCCTTCCCGTTTGTTGCCTTCTTAGAAAATATTATCAATAACTTAAAAACAAACCTACCAAACGTATTTCGAAGGATTTGGGCGACCAATGGCTTCACAACAAAGCATCACATTTTGACTTTTCATTCTAATTTTATCTTCAGGATTCGTCTTTATTTTTGGTGACACTATAACGATGTTGAAATTAAGTATTTCATTAGCTGCTTCAATAAAAATATAAATCAGATGTATAGCAACCCAGGGGCGATCATTATTATCTGTCATTGACTTATGACAATCTAGCTGTTCAATATTTCATTCATTAGTGTTTATAGAGGGAATGTAACAAAGTGAGTTATTGGAGCATATTGTTACCATGATGTGCTACAACCGACGTCGTAAAATAGAACTATCACTACATATATCATGTTTTGGATTCAAATCTCATTATCTTTTCAAAACAATTATGCCTGATGTTTGCATACCAAGTGTTTGCAAATTCCCATCGCACTGCCAGTGGGTGTCATTCATCATGTAAACGTCACACGTATTCTCGCTATAGCCATTATGTTTAAACACAAGTCGTTCTCCTATCAGACAATTTCCATCGCCGGAAAATTCCCCAAATGCATTCGTAGTAGAAAAAGGCTCCCACTGTTTGGAGCTTAGGAACACCTCCACACCGCTGATAGGATGGTTGTTTTCATCCTTAACGAAACCGAAAACAGCGGATTCGGAACATTTACAAGTGCTGCAATCGTCTGATAGTGTTCCTCCCCACGGACATCTTCTGTTGCAATCTGTTATGTAATAAAGTTGCTTTTCATTATTCCTACAATGACTTGGAATTCATGAAAAGCATAGTTAGTGTGTATCGCTCTCAGTGTAATTTAAACATAATTTGATATAGGTATATAGCTACTATTTATAAAACGTTCCAATGTATAACAATTGGTTGGAAGTTACCTTCATATGAAGATATATGTTGAAAGCATTATAGATAATGAATCATGATTATTATATTGTATTATAGAAAACGATTTGCAAATAGTTCAGCATAACAAACACACTAAATTGGACAGGTGAATGCAAGGTGAAGACAACGAACAGTGATCAATCTCATAACTCCTACAAGCAATACAAAATAGATAGTTGGGCAAACACGGATCCCTGGACACACCAGAGTTGGGATCATGTGCCTAGGAGGAGTAAGAATCCCCTGTTGACCGGTCACACCCGCCGTGAGCCCTATATCCTGTTAAGGTAAACGGAGTTATCCGCAGTTAAAATCAGTGTGCCAAGAATGGGTTGAAATAGTTCAACATAACAGACACACTAACTTGGACAGGTGAATGGGTTGCAGGATTCACTTTCCTGGACTGTACCAACACAATTGCGGCCGCCGTTCTGAGGAGGAGGATTCACGCAGTATCTCTGTCTTGTCCTGGTCCCGCCATTGCATGTCGCGCTACAATCGGACCACGTGTCCCAAAGTGTCCACCCTCCATCAATAGGATTTGTGGCTTGAGAAAATAAAAATAAATGAAGGAGATTGTTTGCTTGTTATTGTCTTTATAGCATTTGTTGTGAACGGTTTTTTGAAAAATGAAATGAAAAGTAAATTGATTTTTTGTTTAGGTTAAATGAATACAATTTACGTTATGACATTTAATCAATACCATTGATTTCTCAATTAAGTCCCAACACAATGGAAGAAATTTGTATGGAGTTACATGGGGAGGGGTAATATAGTTCAACGTTTCAACATCAAAGAAAATGCACAAGTTTCATATTTTTAGGGCTTTTATATTTGCAGTTATTACAAATAAAAGAAGCCATATATATATATATATATATATATATATTAAGTCTGGCGAACATTAAGTAGCAAGAAATGTACCATACAGCAGTCGTGATGTTCATCTGTTACAATCAAAACAATTGACGTCACAATTAAATGCGCAGGTGCCAACTCAGCATGGATTGAAAAGATCGAAGCTTATCGCCGTGCACGGGTGGGAAGATTTTCAGAACGGATTATTCGAAAACATTGATTGAAATTCCAATTTATAAGTTGATTTTCAATCCACTTAGATTTACTCTCATTGTATTAATGAATTATAATGTTAAACATTTGGCAAAACGTATTCAAAACGAAAGTATGAGGTTTATAAGAGATTAAGACCACGAGTAACATAATTACTACTTCAATTTTTATAATCCATTTAACTGATCAAAGAACAATGGACGGTTAATTGGCCCGCAAAAACTTCAGTTCCTGATTTCAATCAACAGGTAACGTCCACGTCTGACGCAAAATATTTATGCAAGATCAACTTCTTTGGTCACCGGAGTAAAACAGGTGACCTATTGCAATTGTTTGTCGTCCGTCGTCGTCCGTCATGCGTCATGCGACGTGCGTCGATATAACATTTTTAACTTCTTGTTGATAATTACCAGTCCAATTCTTTTGATATTTGGTTTAAAGCATCTTTGGGACAAGGGGGACATAAATTGTAAATTTCAGGACTCCATCACCCCTGGGGCCTTAGGAGCGGGGCATAAACTGTCGAAAATTGACCAATTTTCAAAAATCTTTTTCTCAAGACATGTAAGAAAAACTAAATGCATAGTGATGTACAGCAGGAAGGCCTCTATCAAAATTGTAAATTTCATGATCCCCGGGGTAGGGTTTTGACCCCAGGGATGGGCCAAACTTGGTATATAGTTTTATGTGTAAAACACTTCAATAACATGTTCTTTAGTGCTATTGATACTAAATTGAAAGTAAATATATATTTAGATAGAACAGGTAGCCCTTTACCAAAATTGCAAATTTGATGATCCTAAGGGTAGGGATTATGGTATCAGGGTGGGGGCCAAAATGGCCAGTTATTAAATGCGTGAACAATAGACATATTTAACTTCTTTGATAACTATCATTCCAACTCGTTTGAAATTTGGTATGAGACATTTTTGGAACAAGGGGAACATAAATTGTAAATATCAGGATTCCTGCAACCCTGGGGCCTTAGGGGCGTGGAAAAAACTGCCCCAAAATGACCATTTGTTAAAAAGCTTCTTCTCAAGAACCATACATATGTAAGAAAAACTAAATGAATATTTATGTAGAACAGGAAGGCTTCTACCAAAATTGTAAATTTTATGATCCCCGGGGTAGGGTTCTGATCCCAGGGTGGGGCCAAACTTGGTATATAGTGCTAATCGGATAGAGCAGGTAGTCTTTTACCAAAATTGTAAATTTGATTTTCTCCAGAGTAAGGGCTCTAACCCCAGTATGGGACCAAACATAGTATATAGTATGTATATGTAAGTTTGCTGATACTGTATAAAATCTACATGCATACTTATGGATAGCAGAAAATGATGTACAAAAAATGGTGAATTTCATAACCCAGGGTATGACTTTAGGATTAGTCATATGTTTGATGTTTTAATGTCAATACACCTAATATTTAAATCCTTTCATCAGTGTATGCACTTTTGAGGACAGATAAGTTTTAAGAACACATCTTGTTTTTGCTGTTGCTGAACATTATAATTTAGCTTGTATATTCAGAACAGAAATTTTGTTCTAGATTTCATTGCCCATGGAAGTAGTGATACTTTTCACTAGTACTCAGGTGACCGATAAGGCCTGTGGGCCTCTTGCTAACATTCAATTTAATAACATGTGTGATCCGTATACCCATTAAAGTATATTTGTACGGTTAACGTTTCAAATAAATGCTGTATGTGTATATGGAACTCAATTTACGCATATCATTTTACGCATACTACATAAAAAGTCAATTGCAATTACTAGCAGCACTTTCATCGTTATAAAGAAGACTGCGTTAGATTATATCTGTATATATAGAAATTTAAGATTAGATAGAAAATGAAGAAAAAGTACCTGACCACAAGTGAATCATCATTTCATTTATATATATATATATATATATATATATATATATATATATATATATATATATATATAAACATTAGATTAAAAGAAAAGAAACCCCACAAAATTCAATTACAACGCAAGCGATTTCATTTTATAAGACCTCAGTCCGTGCTGAAAAATGTTTCCACTCGTGCGCGGCGATAAGCTTAGCTCTTTTTTCCGTCCGCTCATTGCACTGTGACTTGAAATGTTTTGACTGTAACAGATGAACATCACGAATGCTGTATACTTCATTTCTTGCAACTTTATATTCGCCGGTATTATCCAATGATATAAAATTGCGAGACTTAGAGTGAAATTCAAATCCTTGAGATAACGTACTACATGTAGAGTTACTAGTGTTTATTTCAAGCATTGAAAATTCAAAATTTACAGTTCATGAAAGATGCCAATTTTGATATCATAATTACATGTAACTGAAAGCCGATTTCTCTAAATTTTATCAAAAAGAATTCGCAGTGGTATTCTATCAACTGATATAAAATATGTGTATTGTAGACTTTTAAATCATTTTCACATCCAGAAGAAATAGTTGCCTGTTTTTAAAACATTCTGCGAAATCAAAATCTGTTACATTATGAGCTTGATTTTTATAATTGAAATAAATAATGATTCATACCTATTGGTTCTGTAACGTACCCGTGTGTTGTTGATGCTGGAAAAAACGGAAAGAAGACTATTCCTAGGAGATTATAGTGTACATTAAACCGCATAGGTCATCATCATTAAGATGTGACTTAAGATGCACGTTCTTAATATAATAACTAGAATTTCAAAGAGTACTCGATTATCACTCGGTTATACCGATCATCGACTAAATTTTTCATAGTCCAGTACTCGATAAAAATAACTTTTTAATCATCTTCATAATTGCTAAATGTGTTTTGTGAGAATCGTGTAAGGGTAATGTCAAACCGGTTGTACATACATTGGAAATACCTTATAAATACATTTACTTGTTTCTTGTTATGCCTAAGTGCCTTTTGATTGTTGCATGTACAACCTTTCATTATCAAAATAAAAAATTTCGTTTATCTACTTCTCCGTCACGAGTCAGTGATTCTGTTGGAACTAGGTCTCAGATAGATTAATCATAACACGTCCTCGTGTATAACGCACATCTTCAAAGTTGAGTCAATTTCCTTGGATAAAATGCACGGTGCACGCCCAAACTTTTCGCCGAAGAAAGCATGCCCTATGTTTATTTCACATAATAAAAAAAATGAAATTTAATTGTTTTAAATTTACATTCACTAAATCTTTTCTCTTGTATTTTTTTGAAATTGACATTGCTTTCATCATGCAATAAATACATAATTGTTGCAAACTAATTCGATCGAGTTTTCTAGTACCACATGTCTGCAATATCATTACCAAATATGGAGTGGCATCAATGTCAAAGGGTGAATTGGTTGTTCGTTTTAACTAACAAATGGGTCAACCATATGATATTTTAGATCTTATTTCTAGTTTTTATTTTTGGATAATACATACGCGGTTTTTTTTTTAACTGTAATGCTAGTTACCTTCATCACCCGATGAAACAGCAAAGAAAGCATTTTATTGTTTAATTCATAAATAATAAATTAAAATGAATTTCTGTCTTACATTACATGTTGATGTACTTTTCATGTTAGCGTACTTGAATATAGATACACACAAATTTGTCGTAATATTGTATCATATTGTTTTGGTCATGTGCAATTGATACGATGTCTTTGATTCAATTGAATATATTTCTAAACGGCTACCAACAAAAACAATCGTTATCGGCAGCCTTTCATCCCGTGAACTTCACTATACTTGTACCCTATCCGTGTGTTGTTGTTTTTTTTAACGAGTACTCAACTATCGCTCGACTAAAGCCTCCGAGTATTCCTCTAGGTTATCCGAGTAAAAGTGACATCCCTGATAATAATCATAAACTGATATATAATACTTACGAGGAGTCGTTGTTTTTACTGCAATATTAGAACATCAATCAAATTCAAACGCTTAATTAAATATTTCTTTTATAAACTTTCTAAGGTATTTATCAATCCCATTTTTTATGTTAAGAAACAGTGAATGTGTAATAAAATTATGAGTTCGATTTGTACTGTGTTACCTTCACATAGATTGCAGAATTTTCGACAATTCGTCCTTGCCCAACTTTGATAGCTGGGATCCGTGCATATCTTGGGATCAAGTTTGTGACAATAGGTTATATCATCGACGCAAGTAAGATTGACATCTGCAATCAAATGTAGTTCTTATCATTTAGGTAAATCCGTACATATTATGTAACAAGCTCTCTCCCTACAATATTATCGATACAAATGAGGACCTACCGCCGCACATTCCACATCTCCTCGGACAGTTATCTCGTGCCCATGCATGGTTTTCCCCAAAACAATACGAGTTGTCAAACCAGTAACAGTCATCCCTCTTATCAACGCATTCTGGGGAAAAAAGATAAAATGTGCTCTATTTACCGTATTATTCAAGGTCACTAATATTAGGCGTCAAAGTAATAACAAAGTATAATTATTTTTCACATAGATAATATGTCTCAAATACTTTAACGATACTTCACATTTAGTTTCGTTCTGATTCATCATACTACGAATGCATGGTTTATCTTTTTGGCTTTCTGTTGTTTGTCGACACTAATTAAGAACCTATGCAATATAATCTACGCAATGCTTGCAAGATGACTGCAACCCAAACCGTTGCTACGGATATTTAGTCCTAGTTTGTGAACAATTATCATCCATTTTCTTCACCATCACGTGTTCAAATTACTTAGTGTTTCTCATCTAGATTTACAGCAGTTTTGCATTAGACCGGTCAACAGGGGATGCTTACTCCTCCTAGGCACCTGATCCCACCTCTGGTGTGTCCAGGGGTCCGTGTTTACCCAACTATCTATTTTGTGTTGCTTGTAGGAGTTATGAGATTGATCACTGTTCGTTATCTTCACCTTGCATATACCTATCATTTTCTCCGTGTGTATAGCTGCAACAGTTTCACAATAAACAAACACATATCTCTTTCGCTTTCTATCTATATACTAATATATACTAGTATATAGATAGAACTCTCTCTCTCTCTCTCTCTCTCTCTCTCTCTTTCAAAAATTGAATCCCTGAATAGTAAAGGTATGCAAAATAATTCAAGAAGATAATGTGAAAACTTCCTGTATTAATATCAAAATATTGTCTGATTGAATGTATCTTGTTTAACGATTTTTCACTCATATTAAGATATCACAAAGACCGGTGAAGGGCGTCACATTTAGGTCTTTATTCCATGGTTACGGCCATTCCACACCTACTGTGATACAGACATCCGTTTTTAAGGTCATCTCATCTGACCCGTGACATTCAGACCTGACGCCGAGCGTTTGGCGATGGAACTGTCACTGTCTGCTTTATTGATTTAGAGCTGTTGCAGTAGGGATTCGAAAATCAACTTTCCGAATGCAGGTAAATCTCAAACTAGGAATCAAGCAATTTCTAAAGATCTTAATGAAAGGTGAAGACAACGAACAGTGATCAATTTTATAGCCTCTATAAGCAATACAAATTAGAAAGTTAGGCAAACACGGACCACTGGATGTAACTGACGTGGAATCGGGTGCCTAGGAGGAGTAAGCATCCCCTGTCGATCGGTAACACACGTCACGAGTCCTTTATCTTGAGCAGGCAAACGGAGTTATCCGTAATCAAAATCAGTGTGCCAAGAACGGACTAATAATCAGTATGAAACACGTCAGGCCGCATTTACCC
Organism: Ostrea edulis; assembly: GCF_947568905.1. Classification (NCBI taxonomy): domain Eukaryota; kingdom Metazoa; phylum Mollusca; class Bivalvia; order Ostreida; family Ostreidae; genus Ostrea; species Ostrea edulis. Next base: position 12,923,881 of record NC_079166.1, read on the forward strand.
CGATGAAAGGCTGCATTGGCAAACTAGATCGTTATAATGACCATAGAATTTGCGAAATGTTGACTTTAAACGAGACTGTTAAAACCCTTGCACCATCAGCGCGTTTGTCAATAGCCTGTATCATTCAAGTGGCATTGACTTGCAATAGGTAGCATTACCTTTTGTTGGAGGAAGAGATGGTTCAGTTGTAGGTAGCCATGGATTTTCTACAAAATTAGAAAATAATAAACGATTCATGTTGAAAGACCAGAAATAGTCGCCTATACGCCGGTTTCGAGATACGTCCGAGTTATATTCCTTTTGTAAACTCTCGTACGTAGCAAGGCGCAAAATAACTTGAGTACACGCGGGAGTGGGACAAATATTCATCACTGAATAAGTGAATGTGCTCAGTGAGTTTAGCAATCGCAGCCCCATCACCTGATGTCGACTGATACACAAACTAAGTAACTTAGAATTATTATTATATCACGTTATTTCTTTGCAGCTTCCTGTCATATCTAGGATTTTACATGAAAATATAGCAATGTATTCATGTACCAACTTTAGTAAAATATTTCTGTTGCTAGTATCTAATATTTCTCTCATAATAAATATGAATATCCAAATAAAAATCTTTTTTGATCATTTTATCATCTTTCTCACTGACTGCAAGATCCACTGTGCCCCACTTAAGCCTTCAAAGTTCCACTAAATGTACCCCCTACACAGGAGAGCTCTAATCTCGAAACTGGCGTATTCAACAATGCTAAGTAAATAAACCCTTCAATAAAGAAACACAAAAACAAACTCCCTCAAAGAAAATCATCTATCGCTGCTTTCAATTATTTATTGCTTGTACATGAAAGGTGAAGAGAGGATTTTTCATTTCCTTAAAATCCACTAATTATTTATAGTTTTAACGACCGATAGGAAAACCTGAAATATTTGTTATTGGTATAAGTAGGTACATAGTATGTAAATACATTTACGGACAAATTTATTCAATGATATTTGAAGGATGGTGAAACAAACATACGGTCACATAGATGGCAAGACTGTCTGCAATTCTTTCTAGTCCATCCGATATATTCTGGTGTTGTGCAAAGGTTTGGAATATCAGCACACGTACTGACGGTGTCTCTGCATTCATCACGAATATCTGTGTGAAAACAAAATATAATGTCGAATTTTGCTATGAAAAGTTACGTTTTATCTGGAGTTCATTCTTTTTAAGTACGATAAGAAGAAACACAAATACTTTTACAGATCCCACAGGTTTCTTCACAATTTTCCTGCATCCATGACTGTTCCTCTCCAAAACAGTTTCTGGTATCCAAAACCAAGCAATTTTCATAATTGTCTCGGCATTCTTCACAAACAGACAAAGTTGTATTACCCTGGGAACATGCATAGTATACAAGCATACCAACATTACAAGAAAGACACATAATACATTAAATACCTTTGTAGCTCGATACACCACGCAAACGAACTAAAATAAAAAGTAGATATAGGGCCTTCATTTTTCAGGTCTTCAACATCATCACTGCATTACTAATTTATCTGAAATGGAACCCAGATTACGTACGGGATGTACACTATCCTTGTTATCTTAAGGCATCAAGGTTAAGGGTATCATTGGATATGTTCTATACGTGTATTTTAAAGACGTTAAATAACAGCATTAAGACAGTCAGGGTTGATAAAGCACTACTGAACAATAAAAATGTTCCTTATTAACATATTGATAGATAGGTAACATAAAGTACTTCACTATGTAGGTGTAACCACTTCGCCCAGGGTGGGAACTCACAACTTCATGACAGTGTTTCAACAGACATTTTTAGTGTCCAAGTACTTAAAATATTCTGTTCGGTGATTATGGAATTTTCTGCTTACTATCGACAAGACCACTGAGAAAAGAAATAGAGTCCATGTTTCCCAACTCGTTACTTTGCATTCCTTATAGGAGATGTGAAGTTGATCGCTGATCGTTATCTTCATCTTTAATTTGATTAAGCAAAAGAATTGTACGTGATGCACACTACACTGAGGTATTTTATATAGCATATGCATTCAAATTAACTCTTAATTGAACATATCTGCCTTCTGTGAAGAAATATCGAATATAAGATAAAGAATGACTCATTCATTAAATATGGAGATCCTCTTCCGCACCAGGCCAAAGTTCAATTCTTGACCCGCGGAACCAAGGATGGCACATTGCATCATCAAACTATACACGATAAGCGTTGGCACTTTCTAACAGTCAGTTAAAAACTAAAATATTAATTGCAAACTGGATATTCATCTGTATGCATAAAATTTGATATTTAATAAATGTCACTGTAGTTTGGCAGCTCCTTTGATAATACTTGTGCGGAGGTATTCATCTTTGGAGGTCAAGATTCCTTGAAATGATACATATTTCTGTTGATAAAATTTGATTTATGTAAACCATGACACATGAATGAAAGATGAATCAAATCAAGCTTGTTTTCAAGTAGATATGTTTAACAATTGTATTGCACATTTTGGATATATCAAACATTTCATAAGTGGATCACCCCTGAGTAAAATGAAAAATTATAAATTAAATTATAAAGTCAACAGAAAACTGAGAAAATTTATTCACCAACAACGCATGAACCAATTAATAGTAATTGACGACCGATTTATCTGTTGATTTGGGGTAGGGGCGTTATATCATGCTTTAATATTATACTTTTGAGATTGTACTTTATATAAGCCAAAAGTGACGTTTCTCTTATTTACATATGCACAAAAATATCAAATCCTCATTCTACAGTTTCTAGAAGTTGTTGACAATGGTGTATTGTAGATCTACTCACGTTTTACTGGGTGTTTCAACCACTATGTCATTAACACAGCTGACTGATATCAAAATAACGAAGAAATGTTTCCAATATAAACAATGTAATCGTCATTAAATTACACATATCGGTTTCTGTAAAATGTTTATAACACACGACGTTCTATGCCTATAAAAATCAGTGTACATGTATGTAACGATTTATTGCTGTTTTCTCTGATTTTAAGGATCCACATCCCCCTTAATTTCTGAAGGAAACTCGAATATCTAATAGTGCAACATCTCGGTACACAAATATGCAAATGATGACTTTCCACGATGATGGATTTATTTTACCAGAATTTTTAAATTAAAAAATATATGCTAAAATATATATGAATTTTAATTCATTACTGAATTTACATGTATCAATTATTTTTCAGCGAGTCGGGGTCAAAGAAAAATAACCCATTTTTTTCGCATAGTAAACCCAGGCTAAGGAGATAAAAGTTATTTCTCCTAGAACTAAAGTCTTTTTCAATATCTGGTCAGATACCATGGTAGTCATGGTCCAATTTTGGTGTACATAATATTTTTAATTTTGTTACGTCAGACATTAGAAGAACGTGAATTCTTTTATGATATCTGATAATTACTCTCATATATATATATATATATATATATATATATATATATATATATATATATATATCAATAATGCTTAGTATGATAAAATTGTTAAGGAAATACCAGTACTCCCAATTTATTACATCCTTTCATAGACTAATTTCCGTCTTTTCTATCTGGTTACCGTCAAGGCATATAATTTACGAAATGCCCATTTCAACGAGACTGCGCTGTGCACTCTATAACATCGCTTTACTTGTCAGTAGCCGGTCTTGGTTTTAAAATTTTACCATACACAGAGTATGGTCTAATTCAACCAATAAGTAGAACGATATACAAGTGATTATAAGATATTGTTACATGTTTGTGCACCTGCATATGGTGTGGATATCTCTCAACGGATTCGAAACGCCAGAGCTTGTTCTGCGTATAGTCAGTTTTTAAATCAAAGCAATCTACTGACAAACAAGTTAGTGGCACAGGGATTTCAACGGTCTCGATTGCAGTCAGTATTTGCAAGTTCTATGGTTGTTATAACAATCTAGTTCGTCAATACAACCAATTATTGGGTCAAATATTGTCTGACGTGTTTCATACCGATTGTTAGGCATATCTTAGCACACTGATTTTGACTACGGATAACTCCGTTTACCTGATCGGGATATATGGCTCATATATTCATAGGGTTCACGGCGTGTGTGACCGGTCGACAGGGAATGTTTACTCCTCCTAGGCACCTAATCCCACCTATGGTGTGTTCAGGGGTCCGCGTGTTTGCCCACCTATCTATTTTGTATTGCTTATAAGAGTTATCTACGGAAGCCGATAGGTGCCAGGGTATAGAGTTAATATTTATTTAAATGGCGGCCGCCACTTAATTTATGTGGCGGCCGCCACTTTATTTAACTGGCGGCCGCCACTTATTATCTGCCGGCCGCCATATAAATTGACTGGAGGCCGCCACTTAATTTATCTCGCGGCCGCCACTGAATTTAACTGGCGGCCGCCACTTATTATCTGCCGGCCGCTAGTTAATTTATGTGGCGACCGCTAGTTAATTATCTGGCCGCCATATAAATTAACTGGCGGCCGCCATATAAATTAACTGGCGGCCGCCACATAAATTAACTGGCGACCGCCACTTAATTTAAATCATTTATATGGCTATGCCATTTATTCAACTCCTCTCTCTTTCTCTATCTCTCTCTCTCAAAATGAAAGGGGTGCAATCCCTCCTCAATGCTTAGTAATATGTATGTGATACACACACACACACACAGATATATATATATATATATATATATATATATATATATATATATATAGAACCACGGGGCTGACCCTATATTTATTTATTTTTTTGACAACGTTCAATTTCTGTTATTTTCACATGCAAACTAAATTATTTTCACGTGTGAAATAAGATTAATTGGCGGATTGGTCCCTGCCCCACTCTTTTGGTGGTAGTAATCACTGGTAAAAATGTAATACTGTAATAATGAATGAACTGATCAATTGAAGGATGAACGGAACCCCCTCCCTCCAATTTAGGAGTACAAAGTTTGGACAAAATATACATTTTAGGTTCCTTTTCTGCTTGTCAATAATTGTAGAAGACAATTCTCCTCCGACTGTCCCTATACACTTTGAAAAACGATGCTCTGTGTTTGCGTACTATTCTAAATTTTTCCAAAATAATAACTCAGTGATAAGAATTACATTGTTTTTGCAATTGGCAGCCGCCATATATAAATTAAGTGGCGGCCGCCAGACAAAATTACTGGCGGCCGCCAGTTAAATTAAGTGGCGGCCGCCAGTTAAATAAATATTACTTCTATACCCTGGCACCTATTGGCTTCCGTAGTTATCAGATTGATCACTGTTCATTATCTTCATCTTTCACGCATGCAGATATGAAAGGTCGGTAATGGAGAAACTGGAGTTGAGATTGTGTTTAACGTCTATGGTCAGTAAAGTATTCAAATCCAAAGATAATGTCTTTGTTTCGAGTTTACTCTGATGTATCAATGAAGGAGAATGTTTTAATAGATGATTTATTTAAGGAAGTTAGCTCCTGGGATTTTGGTCACATCTGCGCAGGATGCTACAACTAAGTATTCACTGGTTCAATACTGATTCCATTGGTGCAAACGTATTACACATTTATTACTGAACTCTGTCAGTGATCAATTCTTTAACTCCTATAAGCAATACAAAATAGAGAGTTTGGCAAATACATACCTCTGGATATACCAGAAGTGTGATCATGTGTCATGGGGGATCAAGCATCCCCGTCGACAAGTCACACCGCAATGCGCCCTGTATCTTCAGACAGCATTTGACCCAAAGATAGGTTGCATTGGCAAAGCAGATCATTATAACGACTATACGATTTGCAAAATAATAAGTTTTACGAGACTGGTGGTAAAACCCATGTTACATCAACTTGTTTGTCAGTAGCTTGTCTCGATTCAAAACTGATCACACGCAGATCATACGGAGAACAAGCTCTTGAGGATCGAATCAGTTGAGAGTTATCAACACCATGCAGGTGATAGTGGAATATTACTACATGAATATAGGAAGTTGACAATGTAGAAGCTGAAATCATCCTGTTTGTCATAAAGTTGAGTTGTTAGTCTGTCGTTAATAGCTATGTTCAATAAAATATCTAAGTAAGAGCAGGTATGGACGACTTTGTGATGTCTTTTATTTTAAATTCACAGGAATATATCGAAATGTCAAATGGATGAAAAGGATTTTCGTTTCCAGATAAAGCATCGTCGCTATATCTAGATGTCGAGTTGAAAGCCACCAGAAGATATTTCATGGGAATTCCGCCATATTATTGGAAGACCTGACTCCCAAATACTACGCGGATATTGTCATTGAGAAACTCCTGTATCATTTTAATATCATATTCAGAGAACTTATGCATTGAATTATAGTGACGTTTAACAAAACAGTTTTGGATAATTTATCCGCAGATAGCAATATTTCTGTATGTATTGATAAAACAGATACATATGATGGCAAAAGGCCCAGTATTTACATGTAATCTATCATAAGGTATAATGGCGTTTTGTTATAAAAAGTCGTACGCTTTCACACTGTTGATTTTGGAAAAAGTTTTGCGATTTGAAATTAGTTATTCCATTTTTTTTAAGAATCCACATAAGATCGCTTCTGGCATACGTAGGAGGTTTATCCTTCACAGTAGTTGATTTTTTTATGAGGAGTAAAGATAGGGGCTTGATAGGACAGTTATTGAATCCTGCAATGTATATCTGTTTGTAAGAGTGTTAAAGTTTGGAATCCAGTAGAGGGACAATACATGTAGCTCAGATTAATTCGCCCAACTGAATGGAATACCATGTGTTCAAAATGAAAAGGTGGTTTTGCAGGGAAAAAAACCCTCGAGTTTTGAAGGTGAAAGTAGTGTAAATTGGATAACAAATATTATATAAAAGCCAAATTCGTTTGAAATAATCATAATAATAATACTTATTACCAATACGTCAATTCGATATCTTCCCATGAAGTCGACATAATAAACAAAGATAGTATTATGCATCTGCTTCATATTTGGATATTTAATTGAATATTGAAGTTAAATACAAACTAATAAATCGGCTTTATGAAAAATGGGATGACCCCAGGTTCTCAATCTTCAACGTCTAATATTTATGTACAGGTATCCCATTACCACCTGCATATGTTTATGTCTCTCAGCTGATTTGATGTGTGACGTCATGTACTGCGTATGATTCACTCTTATAACGAGACAGGCTACTGACAAATACGTTGATGTTACAAGAGTTTCTACAGTCTCGTTTAAAGTCAAAATTTTGCAAATCATTCGGTCGTGATACTAATCTTATTTGCAAATAAATGTACAACCTCCATTGTATAATTGGGTCGAATGTTGCCTGACATGTTTCATACAAATTATTAGGCCGTTCTTTGCACACTGATTTTGACTACGGATAAATCCGTTTACCTGATCAATTTATAGGGCTCAAGATGGGTGTGAAAGGTCAATAGGGAATTCTTACTCCACCTAAGCACCTGATCTCCCCTCTGGGGTGTCCAGGGATCATTGCTTGCCATACCCTTAATATTTGATTTTTATAGGATTTATGAGATTGATCATTGTTCGTTATCTTTACTTGTTTAGTTTTTGTTTTAACACATCTAATACGAGATTTTCTTATTCTTATACATGTTATCTACTCTGAAAAAGTACCGCATGTTTTCGTTTCATAGCATCCCGAAAAGAATAAAATATTTCATATTACATAGATAGAAGATATTCAATGTGAAAACTTCACTTTTGCAGTTTTGTAGCGTAAAAAACACCAATTAAAACGCAATTGTTTTTGTATATTTTACTACTCAACACGTAATGATATTGTCACAATAAAATTGACTATTAGTCTATGTTCGTCATTGTCCATTATCCTCTGAATTTATGCACAATCCCAAAAATAAAATGACATCTTCATTAATGCAACAAGTGTTTCCCCACTGACGTTGTGATTTTATCAATGTAGTAACAACTAGAAACATGTCGTTCTGATGCTTAAAATGAAACATTGCAACCATTAGCAGTCTGCTGCCCCCTTTCCTGCAATTCCAATAGTTTATCCAGCGTGTCCCTAAAACATAATAGTCAGCATTATTTTTACTGGCAAAGTTGAATATGAAATTTTGTAATATACTTTAATTTTTTATTATACGTACAATACTTACTGAATTTTGGAAAGCGTAGTTTCCTGCCGGGCTAATCTATTTCTTACTGTCAATAAATTCATTTTATGAGAATCAAGACTATCCCAAATATCCTGGATACACTTGTTCATTTCATTTAATGGTGGACTTTCCCACTTTTCCAAGACATCTCTAACATCATATATGCTTTCACTTTCTTTGTAATGAGTTGATCTGTGACCCTGAAAATAGTGTACATTGCTGTCATTACTTTCATTTCGTATATTGATAGTGTACATTGCTGTCACTACTTACATTTCGTACATTAATAGTTGTGTATACTGCTGTCACTGCGTTCATTTCGTACATTAATAGTGTTTACCGTTGTCATTACTTTCATTTTGTACATTAATAGTGTATACTGCTGTCATTACTTTCATTTTGTACATCAATAGTGTATACTGATGTCATTACTTTCATTTTGTACATCAATAGTGTTTACCGTTGTCATTACTTTCATTTTGTACATTAATAGTGTATACTGATGTCATTACTTTCATTTTGTACATCAATAGTTGTGTATACTGCTGTCATTACTTTCATTTCCTACATTAATAGTGTTTACCGTTGTCATTACTTTCATTTTGTACATTAATAGTGTATACTGCTGTCATTACTTTCATTTTGTACATCAATAGTGTATACTGATGTCATTACTTTCATTTTGTACATCAATAGTGTTTACCGTTGTCATTACTTTCATTTTGTACATTAATAGTGTATACTGATGTCATTACTTTCATTTTGTACATTAATAGTGTATACTGATGTCATTACTTTCATTTTGTACATCAACAGTGTATACTGATGTCATTACTTTCATTTTGTACATTAATAGTGTATACTGCTGTCATTACTTTCATTTTGTACATCAATAGTGTATACTGATGTCATTACTTTCATTTTGTACATTAATAGTGTATACTGCTGTCACTACTTTCATTTTGTACATCAATAGTGTATACTGCTGTCATTACTTTCATATTGTACATTAATAGAGTAAACTGCTCTCACTGTGTTCATTTCGTACATTGATAGCGTATACTGCTTTCACTGCTTTCATTCCGTACATCGATAGCGTATACTGCAGTCACTGCTTTCATTTCGTACATTAATAGTAGTGTATACTACTGTCATGACTTTCATTTCGTGCATCGATAGCGTATATTGCTGTAACTACTTTCATTTCGTACATTAATAGTAGTGTATACTACTGTCATTACTTTCATTTCTTTTAATATTTTTCATAGTCTTTAAAACTATTGATTACATTACATGTATATTGGTCGACAGCAAGGTTAAGTATCAATAGCATATAATTCATAAATATATCTAATGTTAGTTGTAATAGGTAATTTGACAGGTTGATTGTCACTCAACAAAATAGTACATTGCTTAGAATTTGTTATGACGTCGAATCATTCGGAGGTGATGTACAGCTCATATTTCATAAGCGTTTCTTTATCAACATTTCTTCGGGTATGTTGTAAATAATAAAGCTAATTAACACGACATAACAGCTTGAATCAAATACTGTATTTTTTTCTTGTAAAACTTCTTTTACGAATCAAAAGCATAAACTACCTAACACCACTTGAAGGTAACTCCTTACTTGTTTTATCTGATATATTCCGTCAAAATTGTGTTTAAGCTAAAGACAAACATTCCAGCAAAAGAAAACAACAAAAATAAGCGTCGAATCACATTATATTTACTCCATTCCTTGGATATCTAATCGTCGTATGACAAATCAGCATATAGACTAGATCTTCTGAATGACCAAATAATGATTGGAAACAATAGATTTTTACGAAATAATATACATTAAAACATGCGGTTGTGTGTTAAGTGTTAACATGTCTACATGTACCTTGCCAATATACAGGCTGTTTAGTTCCACCCTGGCGACAATCCACGCTCTGTTGACCTCTAGACCACGTTGAGCGTCTTTCTGGATGTTCTGGTATGTGTCGCTAAGTTGAGCAATCAGGATATTCAGAAGAAGGACGCAAATTGTAAACAAGAAGGCCACCGTTATGATCAAGCTCATCACTCTACAAGGGTGACAAAGACAGAGATACAAAATACACTAGTAATTCCTAGTATCAATATCTAAGTGCCAAAACATCATTATGTTAAATGCGTATTGTGTTATGTGTTGCCTTAGTGTTAAATGAAACGTTGTTAAAGTGTAACTGTTTGAGATTTGAAACTTACGGAAGTTCAGTATATTCTATGATTCGTTCAGCCTCAATTAATATCCTTACTCCAACTAAAAAGATAGACCAAAAGGAGCTGACAAAAAAGAAAATTACGTAAATCATAGCAAACAAAAACCCAACGTGAAGCGATTCTGGATTTCACTATGGAGATTCCTGAAAGGTTTTTCAGCCTTACCTTGATGAACAAATACTAGTAATGAATTGCAGGTGAGGACTTCTCAAGGAAATGTTTGTAACATGGCAGACAGTGACCTCAACAGAAGTTAAATAGACGGACAGACAGATAGATCAAAGGATAGAATGATAATTACAAACAAATATACATATACATAAATAGACAGATAAAATATACATGTATAGCTAGATAGATTGATTTGGTTTTAATGCCGTTGTGGCATTATTTTAGCCAAAATGGAGAGAGAGAGAGAGAGAGAGAGAGAGAGAGAGAGAGAGAGAGAGAGAGGGAGAGATTTTATCAAGCTATACATCAGATAACATGCCTCTTTTCAACTTTCTGCTTGTAAATACGCTACAGTACCTGACTTCACTAAACTTTTCCAATGATCCTTCCCCACGGAGAGACAGCAGTAGACACCCACTGAAAGCTAAGAGGATGAACAGGAAGAAGGTTGTAAACTGGATGAAATCGTGAATCAAAATCCGCCATAAAATCTGAGCGTATGCTCCTGTTTGTCTGGGGAAAAAAGTATTGTGATAGAACATACATGTACATAGTCTTCGTTCGCTTTTAATCAATAAGGCATTTGAAATCTTTCTTTTCAATAGTTTGAATGATTCATTGGCATCAAACATCTTTATTTAAAGCTCACTGAACTTAAAAAAACAAAATGTTACCACGGTATGAGATTTATTTCACATACGTGTCAAAAGTTAGAAAATAAGATATGGTTGAATTATCATCTCACCGAAACACGGCGGCATACTTAAATATCCGCAATGTCCAAAGAAGATAGGCAGCAGAAAACACAAACCACTGTTCTGACTTCCGGGCAAAACGCAGAGGAGGGATCAGAATGATCAGGATGGACGAGGACAGATCGATCCAATTAAAAGCATCCTGCCAATACTCCAACCGATGTCTAAATTTGGGAAAGGGCTATCATCATTAGTGATATATGTCTAAAGCTTTTTTTCTAAAAAAAAAAAGGGGGGGGGGGTCACCCTGTATCTATTGCTTTAAGAAGCAACATTGAAACTGATTGGAGTTTAACTATCTTTACCCTTTAAACATTATTTTATCCAAAAAAAGAACAAAATAACTCATCGCCACAACTAGAAGATGGAAACACATGCATTGACAAAATGAATACTAGTTTTACAATTAATACTCTTCAAAAGTTAACACGTGCACGTTGGGACATTGTGCGATATTTTTGCAGTGAGGTATCTCCATGCAATTTCATGTGAAACACAGATGGAAGCAAATTATGATCCATTCCATATCGTATTCTCTCATGAGGTATAAAATATATAAATATGAATGCTGTTTCCGCTTGAATAGAAACATGTACTACTCTTTATATGTAATTTCCTTGTTTTATCATACCGCATGTGTATTTCGTGAGTACCTTGTTATCTGAACATTTTATTCAATTTCATTTCACCAAGCTTTAAATGGATTTTTTTTATAGCCGGACCCTTTTCACGTGGATTTTGACATGTATTTCATACAAACATCTTACATATTTCTCTCCTTAGTCGACGTTTTCTCTATACTTAATTTTCCTATTTATCCATGACCCTCTAGCCTTGTAGCTTGAAGTTTTGGGCGTGACGTACATGTTAATGTAGAATATCTCTTATCAAGTGTTAACTAATTCATACAAAAAGGCTGGCACATACAATGTACCCAAAGGCACGCATGTACATATATACAGTGTAAAAACTTGAACTTTATTTATTTTACCAATTTAGCAACTTCAACAATTTATATTAATGCTTCTCGTCGGCTCAGATATCGGCGCAAAAGAGTCCTTGATGTGGGAGGAAACGGGAGTAACCAATGTGGATACACCTTTTTTTATCTCTACAATTTAATGATAAGCATTTCCTCATGAATGTGTAGCAGTTGTGAAAATGCGTGTATTTTTTCTCAAAATATTTCAATGACATGGGGATATATATCAATGACAAAAAATTATTTTGTACAAAAAGAAGAATAAAATCACCATAGAAAACCACTTCTAGTTTAAATATATAAGGAATAATAATTGTCTTGCATAAGACAATAATGATATAACGATCAAAATCACATATGAGCTTTTCTTTAGGGTGAAAAGTGTTTGACTTAATTGAATACTGGTGTTATTACTGAAATGTACAAGATGGGGCAATTGCCATAGAATCAAACTTTGGCAACAAAATGACATCTAATGCACCTTTCAGTATGTGACATCTAATGCACCTTTCAGTATGTGACATCTAATGCACCTTTCAGTATGTGACATCTAATGCACCTTTCAGTATGTGACATCTAATGCACCTTTCAGTATGTGACATCTAATGCACCTTTCAGTATGCCGTCGTGAAGCATCGAAATTCATACCCTTTTATATATATTCCTTAAATGTACATGATGTATAATATTTAGTTTTGAACCATAATTCCTGCAAGGTTTCCGATTTGCTCAAAAAATAATAAAAAAAATAGTATAGCCCATACAAAATCACTTATTATTTTTTGGGTTTTTTTTGTTTTGCAAAATACATCTATTTCGAAACAAAATAAAGAACGTGATTAGTACACGTATGTAAATGAAGGACACACATAATACACGTATGTAAATGAAGGACATACATAATACACGTATGTAAATGAAGTACATACATAATACACGTATGTAAATGAAGGACATACATAATACACGTATGTAAATGAAGGACATACATAATACACGTATGCAAATGAAGTACATACATAATACACGTATGTAAATGAAGGACATACATAATACACGTATGTAAATGAAGGACATACATAATACACGTATGTAAATGAAGGACATACATAATACACGTATGTAAATGAAGGACATACATAATACACGTATGTAAATGAAGGACATACATAATACACGTATGTAAATGAAGGACATACATGATACACGTATGTAAATGAAGGACATACATAATACACGTATGTAAATGAAGGACACACATAGTACACGTATGTAAATTAAGTACATACATAATACACGTATGTAAATAAAGGACATACATAATACATGTATGTAAATGAAGGACATACATAATACACGTATGTAAATGAAGGACATACATAATACACGTATGTAAATAAAGGATCTCAGAGATAGACAGTGATACTTTCAACAGTAGAATTAAGACTCAGAATGACATTACTTTCTAGAACTATATAGTTTAAAACTCAGAATGATGTTAGTTCTAGAATACTGCACGGTTTGAGACTCAGAACGACGTTAGTTCTAGAACACTACACGGTTTGAGACTCAGAAAGACATTAGTTCTAGAATACTGCACGGTTTGAGACTCAGAATGACGTTAGTTCTAGAATACTGCACGGTTTGAGACTCAGAATAACGTTAGTTCTAGAATACTGCACGGTTTGAGACTCAGAGAGATAGTAGTTCTAGAATAATGGACGGTTTGAGACTCAGAATGACTTTATTTGTTGGAAAACTACACGATTTGTAGAGACAAAACTAATTGTGGCAGTATTTCCGATATAGAATTGAAAGAAAAATTAACGGATTATTTGTGTTGCGTATACCTTATAATGTTTTAAAAATCCAACTTTGATTCTTTTTTAAATCGAACGAATTAAGTGCCAATTGATCTCTACTCCATACAATTCCTCTGTAATTGGCTTTCAAGTAATACAACTGCTTTAAGCTTTCATGCGATCGAAAAGTAGTTTTTCCTCTTCATTTCCCAACAAAGCTATCAGTTTCTATTCAATATCAATTGCTTTGAAACTCTAGTATCAAGAGATTTATATACATCTATCCTACATTAATTTTCATTCATGACAATTTCACACTGATTAATGCTTCATCAATTTTTAATGCCTTTCACTAAATTGCATATAGGGGTATTCTGATGAATAAATTGATCATACGTACTTACGAAGTTGATTTAATTCAGAGAACAGGGTCAGAACAGCCATCCCAAGTGACCATATCTCGCAGACTGCTCTTGCAATGTGTAGTGCAGAAAGGTCGTTCACCGCCGGGTCCGGCAAGGTGCTGGCCAGAATAGCAGAGAAGGTGATGGTAAATAAGGTGATGATGTAAAATAACGAATTGATTCTGAAACGAAAAACAAAGGTCATTACGCATTGCAACAGCTCCACACATCATCTGAATTCCATAACAAATGTTCTTACAGAAAACGGAGCCTTGCATATTCTTTCCACTTCCGGCGGATGAGTAAACGAACGACATCGTGATACACTACAGTCTGCAACGACGAAAGAAATGTGATGAATTCCTATAACATATACCGGCAGAGGGAAATGAATATGAGTCCAAGTTTTCGAGACATTTCTACAATTATTGATGGTAGCTCAGCTTATTAGACAAACATGTAGTCTAGGCGAGGAAGGGTGGTCATTTTTTAACTCTTCTGAGCCGAAGGCTCAAAGAGCTAATCATATGGCCATATGTCTGGCGTGCGGTATGCGTCAACTTTTTGGAAAAAGGGCTATATCTCAAGAACCCCTTGGCCAATTTTTGTCAAATTTGCCACAGGATATCCTTGGCCCAAGGGCTTTCATTTGGACTAAAACTAGGGTTGTGACCCTTTAACAAGGGGAGATAATTAGGAAAATGCAAACAAAAGCAGTGGTTGCTAAAAAATCTTCTTCTCAAGAACCACTGGGCACATTATCACCACACTTATGCATAGGGATGAAGATAGGTTGTGAATAAAAACTTGTTCAAGGCATTATCCTGCGGCAAAGGGTGTAGTCTCAAGGTCACTTCAAAGTTGACCTTAAATTTTGTTTTGTTAAAACTTTGATATTTTGCTTAGTATGAGGACTAGGATCATCAAATTTTGTCAATTGATGCATCTTAGGGACTTATATCATGTTGTCTCAAAAGTAGGTCATGGTAACCTACATTTTGAATTTTGCAGGTAATTATCATTAAATAGATTTTGATGCATATCTTAAACACTTTTGAGCCTATGATCATCAAAAATTGTCAGCTGATGGATCATGGGAACTTGAAGTGCGTCATGTGAAAAGTATGTCACCATGACCTACTTTCTGAATTGTATGGCTAATCATTTATGAATACATTTTAGGTTGTTATTTTAGATACTGAGATGTTTAGAATCATCAAAACGTGTAAGTTGATGCGTCTAGAGGCCTCGAAACATATTTATAAATAAAGTAGGTCACAGTGACCTACTTTTTGAATTTTGCAGACATTCAAATTTCACATTTTCAATTCTATATGCATATTTTGGACACTATGAAAGCTAGGATCATCAAACCTTGTCAGTTGATGCATGTTGAGTCTTCATAGTTTGTTGACCACAAAGTAGGTCACCGTGACCTACTTTTGGAATTTGACGGCTATATTTTAACATTTTATATACTATTTGACTTAAAATTATCAAACTTTGTCAGTTGATGCATGTTGAGTCTTGAGAGTGTGTTGACTAAAAAGTTGGTCACCGTCACCTATTTTTGGATTTTGACGACTATATTTGAATATTTCAGATACTATTTGACTTTCAATCATCAAACTTTGTCAGTTAATGGGTCTTCAGTCTTCAGAATGTGTCGACCAAAAAGTTGGTCAGTGTGACCTACTTTTGGAATTTGACGTTCATATATGAATATTTCAGATACTATTTGACTTCAATTATCAAACTGTCAGTTGATGCATCTTGAGTCTTTGGAGTGTGTCGATCAAAAGGTAGGTCACTGTGGCCTTCTTTTGGAATTTGACGGTTATATTTGAATACTATTTGACTTTCAGATACTATTTGACTTCAATTATCAAACTGTCAGTTGATGCATCTGGAGTCTTCAGTGTGTCGACCAAACGTAGGTCACCGTGACCAACTTATGGACAGTTACATTTAAATTTTCAGTTACTATTTGACTTAACATCATCAAACTTTGTGAATTGATGAATCTTGGTTAGTGAGAATTTTTGCCTGTTCTACAATGTATCAGAAGAGCGATTCTAGGCTCATTGGCCTCTTGTTCTACTTTCATATCTTTTATGTAAAATAATACAATGGATGATCTTTATATAAAAGCCAAACTGTGACACACTGACACAATTAAAACAATTAAAAGGGTTTTATTTTGTTCGGGGGTGTGTGTTATATTTGCTTGTTAAATTATTTTTCTAATCCCTCCTGCTTTGAAAACCGATGTTTTGTGTCTGTTAGATACGATGAAGATGACAATTTTGACATCCAAGCGACCCAGCTAGCGTAGTATTACCTACACATCAGAATACTTGCTTTATTACCACTCTTTGCAATAATCTGGAGCCCTGATTTGGATCTTGGATTGAAATTGGAATCCGTCGGTACTCTCCCGTGTTGGTCTGCCTCTAGTACATTGTAATAAACACAAACATCCCCACTAGGGCTTACAGGATCTATCATACAGTCCAATACAGCTAGGGTTGTCTTCTGAAATTGGAAATACGACACAAACCACATCTACAGCAATGAATCTAATCTTTAAAATAGAGAAACTGTGGAAAGCTACAATAATCTTTCTATTGATTTTAAAGCTAGGCTATCCTATAAGCTGGAATATGTACATGCAAACAGCCAGTGTGGTGTTCAACTTCACATTTATCATATTGATTGGAAAAAGACTATGGTAAAGTATGACTATAATTCTCATATTTGCAACACATTCTCCACTATCACAATTTTACGTGCTGAAGAAATTCGTACATACCAGCATATTTTTTTCTAGAAGATCATGGAAGCTAAATTCTGCTGCGTCATTCCCGCCACTGCTATATAGTTGTCGAACACTACAACAAACTTCAGAAATAATTTGAGGGTAAGGGTACACTGAATATGCTTCATTGCATTATTCAAAGACACCTCCCTGAAAGAGAGAGCATTCATCAAGAAGGGTCATCTGCTTATCAGTTTTAGCATGTCTAATGGATCCCAGTAATTATATTTTTTTAATTTCAAAGAGGAATAATTAAGATTAGCATTGATCATATCAGTTCAGGTATAGAAAATAGACTAAATCTTTTTTAAAGTGTATCTTACAATTCGTTTTTCATGCATGTAATGAGCATTGACGCAATGTCGTCATTTCCGGCATCGTATGCAAGCGTGTATGGCATAACTCCTTTTTTATCTCGTGCGTCTGGCCAGGCCTCGTGTTCTAGTAGTTTAGAGCAGACGCCTTTATAATTTCTCTTGACAGCATAATGTAACGGAGTCCACAAGTCCTTATTGCTAGCCGACGGATTGGCGCCTCGATGGAGTAAACTGTTAATCAACATTTGTACCTGAAACGAAAGCATATACATGAGAGAGAGAGAGAGAGAGAGAGAGAGAGAGAGAGAGAGAAATGTGCATGGGTGTGCACAATGCGCAAGCAGTGTCTCTGGTGTAATGCCTGTAAACTATTTTATTTCCTGGGTGTTCTTATCTTCTTATCAGTCAAATCTTAAGTTGAGATTTTGTGGTGTTTTTTTTAAAGGAGGAGATAGAGATGATTATAACTTTAGAAAAAAATCGGTTGGAGACCAAACAACATTTTGGTGGATGAGGGTGTCAATTACATTGTACATGTCCCTGAGGCATTCAGTGTACATTGACTATTTCTGTATGTAAAAGGTTTACTATGATCCAAATGTTCAACATATGGAATTGCGTGGCATCAAAAAGTGGGGGAGACAGATGGGAAACGGGGGGGGGGGGGGGGGGATCAGACTAATTCAGATTTCCACGAGCATCATATTTCTTTTGTTAGGATCCGGGTTAGAATAGGTTTAAAATTATAATCAACAAATACATGGTACGCTCATGTATAAAAGAAAAGTTCACATTGTTTTATTTCACCGACCGTCATGAATTTGTCATTTTTTCCTCATCCTCTCTCCTTTTTCAAAATTATTGGGGCGGCATCTATTAGTTCCTTATTGAGGTTGCATCTACTTAGACCGGCGTAAGTAGTACATGTACATATATCATTTTTTCCCCTTTCTTTTTCCTTTCTAACACGATATATGTAAATGCTGAAAATTCATTATTTTACGCGAGTACTTACTATCGCGATATGACTCGTACACGTCAAATTGCGAGAACATAAATTCACGAGCGCTCTGTTGATCAAGAGTGTTTACATGTATTTTAGCAATATAAAGATAAAATCGAATACTTTTATTTTGCGATTGGTCCTTCTCTAGAAATTACGCGATAATGAATTCCTCGCGTATAGAGAGAAATTTACAGTATGATATGAAAATTGAAAGTATAGTAAAATTTACTTCCGCATAGATCCACAAGGGTGGATCCAGAAAAGTTTCAAAGGCGGTTGCGACGACCAAGGTGTATACCTTTTCCGTTCAAATATGGGGATTAATGGAAGACATAATCATTCGTTATAGAAAAAACATAAACAAAGGGAGTGGATCACATGATGCACACTAAGTCTGATTTAACAGTATTCCGGAACATCCATGTGGTGTCCGTGAACTTGACACCCGCCCACAAAGTAATTCACGTAATTATAATATGTACGTTATCACATGTTGCAGTTGAACAAAATACAATTCTTTTAAGAGACGGCGTTTTACAATTTCTGTACCTTATTTTCGTTTGGGACCTCCGAGACAATGAACAACAGAGCACGGTCCTTTCCGCCTTGTTTCGTTATAATTCTATCTATAAACACTTCAGTTTCTGCCTCTTGCTTTCCAACAAAATATTGCTGTGTTTTCTCTGCTACCTAAAAAAAAAAAAAACAACAACAACAAAACACACTTTACTGTTGGTCTGAAGGGTGATGAAACAAATTATGTAAACTCAATGTGAATGTTAAATAGAAATCATTGTTTGGGTTTTCAACGTTCAAACTGACACATCGCTTGCAGGAGCCCAGAGGTTAGCGTTGTTAAAGACCCCTGTATCTTGGATGGCCTTAATAAACTAAAATTGTTTAACAAAATCAGTGTTTTCGAGGGTGTTTTGGATATGACCTTCAAACGGAGGTCAATTGGCACGATTAGGTGCTGGCTCAATATAACGGCAGCGTTATAATAGGTACAAAAGGCCCATGGGCCACATCGCTCACCTGAGTCACCATGGCCCATATCTAAAGATTTTCCATATATATTCGCATGTAAAACTTTGGTCCCCACTGTGGCCCCAACATACGAACGGGGGTCATGATATTTACAAAGTTGAATCTGCACCATGTCAGGAAGCTTTCATGTAAATGTAAACTTTTTTGGCCCAATGAATCTTGAGAAGAAGATTAATAAATATTTTCTCTATATATTAGTATGTAAAACTTTGATACCCCTGGGGGGCATGATTTTAGCAAAATTAATTCTGCACTATGTCAGTAAGCTTCTATGTAGTAAACTTTTCTGACCCAGTGATTCTTCAGAAGAAGATTCTTAATGATTTCCCTATATATTTGGATGTAAAACTTATTCCCCATTTTGGCCCCATCCTACCTCCGGGGGCCATGATTTTACAAACTTGAATCTGCACTATGTCAGGAAGCTTTCGATTAGATCTGTACATTCCTAGTCCATTGTTCTTAAGAAGAGGGTTTTTAAATATTTTCTCCCTATGTATTTGTATGTAAAACTTTGATCCCTACTGTGTCTCAATCCTATCCCCGGGAATCGTGATTTTAACAAACTTGAATCTGCACAATGTCAGGACTCTTCCATGTAAATTCCTACGTTTCTGGCCCAATGGTTCTAAAGAAGATTTTTAAAGATTTCCCCTACATATTTGCATGTAAAACTTTGATCCCCTATCGCGGCTTTATCCTACCCTCGGGGCCATTGAGTTTTACAAACTTGAATCTGCACTACATGTATATCAGGAAGCTTTTATGTAAATGTAAACTTCTTTGGCCCAACGGTTCTTAAGAAGCAGATTTTTTTTCTATATATTAGTATGTAAAACGTTGATCCATGTTGTGGCCCTAACATACAATGGGGGTCAGGATTTTAGCAAACTTGATTCTGCACTATGTCAGGATGCTTTCATGTAAATTTCAGCTTTTCTGGTCCAGTGTATCTTGAGAAGATTTTTAAAAAATTTTCCCACATATTTGTAAGCAAAACTTTGAACCCCTATTGTGGCCCCATCCTACCCCAGGGATCGTGATTTTAACAAACTTGAATTTGCACTATGTCAGAAAGCTTTTATTTGAATTCCAGCTCCTCTAGTCCAGTGGTTCTTGAAAAGAAGATTTTGAAATGAACCCATACTATTTTTGCATTTTTTTTAATTATCTCCCCTTTGAAGAAGGCATGACCCTTCATTTTGACAAACATGAACGCTCTTCACCCAAAGATGCGTTATGTCAAGTTTGGTTGCAATTGGCTCAGTGGTTCTGGAGAAGAAGGTGAAAATGTGAAAAGTTTACGCCGACAGCGACGCCGACGACAGACAACGGACACATTTTGATCAGAAAAGTTCACTTGAGCCTTGGGCTCAAGTGAGCTAAAAGGATAGTGATTCAGGTGACATCACTGTATGAGTGGAAAATTATCGAATTGGACGTAAAAAAAAAACCCGCACAAAATAACAATCAGAAAATTAAACATTAGAAATGTCTCGGAATAGCTTGAAATGTTCGAGAACTAGTAATCTATTCTTCTGCGTTTTTCTAACTTTTCCTATCTTGTATAACCTTGACTATATTCAAAAGAAGATTCTCCACATTGCATAAGCTATAGCTATTCAAAGTGCGATGGACATTATGATGTGCAATGATTTCATTTCACGGGGTCAAATTGGAATATTTAATGAGAAACCCAGGACACGGGCACCTGTTCGTGGTTGTAGAGTTATGATAAATTGTCATTTTCTCGTGTTCGTGGAATATTTAAATACCCGTACTACATGTATGAAAATTGAACCTCGCAGTCTGTAGATAGTATTTACCTCTTTCTGAAAAGAGTCGTCACTGGCTGCATCCACAAAGTCTGCATTCAGAGATTGAATGGAGCTCGATCTTCGCAATGGAGGACTGTCCAACACCTTCAGGTTCTCATCGTTCTGTGACACTATTAATCAGGCGTCAAAAATGAGAAACAATCTGAGAGTGATTTCCCAACAACACGTGTAGAGAATCACAAATATATCAGTTTCAACCGAAGTACAAACACTGATCTGAAATATTTAAGGAGGTACTTTCCTGTCTGACTTCTTTTTAAAACATGGATGAAATTATAAATATCAGCAATATTTGTCTATTCATTAGAAATATTCTCCTCTAGCTGATTAACTCAGTACGTTAGCACGTCGACTGCTGAACTGTAAATCGCGTGTTCGAGTCCAGCAGGGGTCTTACATTATTAAAGGTATTTGTCTATCTCATTTGTGTAAAAATCGCAATACCTGCATATTTTCGAGGAATCTCCTGAAGCGGAAGATGGTGAGATTTGGGGCGTTGTCCATCACTGTACGATCTCCGATGTCGTCTGTGTTCTTGACTCATACTTCTGAATAAGAAAATGGATTACAAGATCTGAAAACAATTCCATCCATACATGTACACAATGAAATTACATCCATCAATCGGAATGTGGAGTATTTTGAATAACACACCTCTCCGCGACAATTATTGGGTTTTTTCGCATTTTCAATGCCGAAATCACTGACCGCACCTAGACAACATTGGCTCGATTAAGTGAATGATATGGTAAGACACCTAAGACTATACTCTGTTATACGATACATAATCATTGATTTTTTGTTTCTTCTAATGTGTGCCATGTCTGAAATATGATAAGTGACAGTCGTGGTAAACAATAATTATTCTGACGTAATACATGTACATAACTCCTCATTTTGAAAATTGTAAAACATTCAGAAAACGGATGTAGAACAGTTCAGCTCAAGAGGCCCTACTACAGTGTAGCTATTTTAAAAACTGCAGTCATTTTGAAAGGACTAATACGCGATCGAGGAATTTGGCGTTCCATTCACAAAATCAGTCAATTGGGCTTGAGAAAAATGACTATTCTTTACACCAGAACAGAGGAGAGTATATGTTAGTATTATATTTATTGTCATGCACTCAACTTTCATGTGATACATACATATGTATCTGAATGAAGACCACATTAAAATCACTGCGGAACAAATAAAAATTTCAATTAGCGGGAAAAGCCATCCTCTTGTTAAAATCCCTGTGGCGGATCATAATTGTCCTTGAAATGAATGTACATCGTAGGTGAATTGACAACTTCCTGATGGAACCTCCGGGTGTGGATATAGATGTCGATGATAAAACTTGTCTTTAAAGGAACTGTAGGGCCAGGAATTTATAAATAACACACTCTAGAAATTTATCGAAAATCGTATACGAGTATGAACACTAATGACCTTTTTGTACGTGATTAAAAGCAAAACTGGTGATTTCTCGTGATTTATATTCATGATTTTCAAGCCTAGATGTCGTGTTGATGTTCACATTTCCTTTTTAGTTTTAAAAAAATGCATATAACTCAAACGCGCCCATGCATTGAAATCAAAACAAACTATATTTTAAACAGGTGAATATTTGGCAAATAATCGCTATCGAACATTGAAATACCTACTGCGTTTAAAGAGTCTGAGTTAGTACACATTTAATGTATAAATATATGCAATAATTATCAATAGTTAATAATTGCCCTCTTCTGTAGTCCGGTGTTGGGTTATAGACCGTTAAAACCGCCAACAATAAACTACGGATTTTGGACATCATCAATTCATCAATGACAATCGTTGGTTTCAAACGAAAAACTAAAAACAGTTTAAAGAATAGTGAAATCACTTACCTAGACTTAATATATATACAGTCTACTGCTTACAACATGCACATAACATATACTATGAGCACATCAGAAACCTATGACAGATCTACAGCGCACTTCTGCCACCTCTTGTTAGTTTTTAAGAGGCCGCGCCAGGGTCACCGGCGCGTTACGAGGGCAGCACGAGGATAAACACAGAACTAAATTCAGAATCCATTACATATTATTCATCAACTGCGACTTTACAACAAGAATTGCATAGAAGAAGAAACTCTCACTGCCGTCTGTTTTTAATGAATGTATTGAATATTTTAAAACACGTTGATAAAAATAAAACTTATGTCGATCTCAAAAGGTTTTTGAAGTAGTTTAATGTAAATTTGATTTGATATGTGTAGCCATGCGTGTTGGAACCGATTCATTGGTATGACGCATAAAATTTCATCCAGCTTATCTGTAGAGAAGAAATTGTGATCAATTACCACGCTCTGGAATATTGAAACGTTCGGGTCCTGTGAGGCCTAGCCTTTAGGAAATCGGTGTTATCACTACTTTTAATAACGTGAAAAATTTTCACATGATTGTGTATACATGTATGTGTATATCTTGATGTAGAATACAAACCTTTCAATCAGTATTGACGGCAAGTGTCCCTATATGTTAAAGGCAATATATTTATTATATGAATTTTTAACAAATTAAGGAAACGCTTTATTGCATGATCGAATAACGCCGTGATCTCCGATTGGCTGAGATCCAACAACTCGGGAAAGATACACCACAATGTAAACCTACACGTGCCTTCGAGGTGACTATAACGTTTGATTTTTCCAACTTTTGGAGCGCCAGATTAATTACAAATACTCAAATAATAGAAGATGTCTTTAATCCTTTGAAGAGACCATGAATTCTGATGCGCACAATTCATATTTTCAAATCTAAATTACTGCGTGTATTAATTGAATTTTTGATAGCATTTATTATTCTCTTTAATTAAATTGTTCCTCTCTTTAAAGGAATCGATGCACACATTAATTCCTTACCCAAAATCGTTGTAAGTAATTAAAGGTACCTTCAGTTGAATCAAATAAATCATTAAATCATTTACAATATCCTGCAACTATAAAATATTGTGTGCCTATCAATTTAATTGATGCGTGCATCAATTCATTTAGTACCCGCAATAATTAAATAGATGTGTGTATGGAATAAATTATTGCACGAAATTATTGAATTAATGATATTTTTGTTATCTTAAACAATTTGTGTTTATGTTAAGAACAAGGGACGTTATTGGCCAAAATTGGCCGCGCTTCAAAAACCGATCATATTTTGCAGGTAGAAAGGTGATAATTTTCTCGTTTCATTCATATATAACATGTACCATTTACTTGTTGCTGATATTGAGAAAATAACGTTACAATATTGCATTGTTAACTCTGACGCTATCTTCCGACGGTCGCTTTTTCGGAATGACGTCATCGACGTTATAGGATTTACAGTCCTCTGATTCTTCTAGAATATTTTTCTAATAGTTACAATTTTAACTTCTTACATAAATATACTCATTGAGATCAAAGACTATTGAAAACTGGCATGCTTTAGAAAATACATTATTCATTTACATGTAACGTTATCGTGGTCATAGACATTTTGCGGAAGAATCTTGTGCTAATTAGAGTGAGGAAAATAATGCGTGTATTTGTCAAAAATTGTTGAGTAGAACGCAATCATATTTTCGAAGGTGCTGTTCGATGTCCTCCTATTCAAATGAAATATGGAAAATAAAATGGCTCTTGAATTTTCTTTTTCCTGTATTTTTTTGTTTTTGTTTTTTGTTTTGGTCATGAATGTAAACACTTCGATTAAAAACGTCGATTGAGTCGGATAAAATTACTTGTTATGCCATGTACATCAAGGACTATATAACAGGTCTGCTTACATGTGTATGCAATATACATGTTACAGTACATACATTTGTACGAATAAAATGTGTCTGCCTGCTGTGGCCATGGGTATTTACAAAATATATTGAATAAAGTGTGGTAAATGTATATGTACTAAACGATACAAATTTATGCTGCATGAAAGGGATATCATGTTCGTGGGTACAGCAAAACACGTCAAGTAATATGCATGTAACTTCAGATGGTATATTTCATATAGCAAATGTATTTAAAAACCTCACAAAAAATGCGTCCGTGTTTATATCTTTACATTCCCCTAAATGGTCAACAAAGAGTAGTTCAAACTCTCTCTCTCTCTCTCTCTCTCTCTCTCTCTCTCTCTCTCTCTCTCTCTCTCTCTCTCCATATAGTGTTTATCTTTGATAAATGAAAATTACATCAGTCAGTGGGCATGTCATTGTATGCACCGATATTCAGTCTAAATCTAGAACGGACTCTGGTAAGTTGTTTGAGTACATGTATGGACAATGTGGTATATTTTAACTGCTTTTCCCAGGCACTTATTTTCATATGCGAATAAGGATATATTGAGTGACCCCCCCCCCCCCCCCATATTCTTGATAGTAGTATTGGATGAGAAAAAATAGGCTTAAATTTATGAATTGAACCCATGTAGCGAAGGATGCACCCCCCCTCCCCCGACAATTTAAGAATTCGAAGATCAGGCAGAAAGTTTTTTTTCATTTGCTAATTAACTACCAACTTATCCTTCGACACCCCCCCCCCCCCCCCCGGTAAATGATGCTACGTGTCTGTTTCCAAGAGACAGTATATGTAACTACAACATACTTTTTTTAGAAATGAATTTAATAAATATCATGCATGTATTTTCGTTTTTCAATGTGCGGGCCAGGCCTATCAAGAACACCTTGACGAGAGAGAGAGAGAGAGAGAGAGAGAGGGGGGGGTGTCTACATCACCTTACAGTTATACTCCAGTTTTCCTAATCATGGAGGGGGCGTACGTCAATACTAATATAAACTTTTAGTAACAATCATCACAACACATATATTTATTTTATAAGATTGATAAAAGTTGAAGTGTCATTAGCACTGCATGAAAATTTGCATTTAATTCAAAATTATATTCCAGTTATTACCCAATAAATGTCACATTTAAACGTATAATACAGAATTGGAATTTTGTCATTTATACAGTTTTCATGTATTTTTATGATGCTGTTTAATGAAAATGTAATATTTTCTGATTTTGATATGCATACATGTACATGTAATTAAACAGTCAACTGAATGCACCATATATTAGTGGAAATTAATGCAATTTTTCCAGAGAAGGGTGGAGCTACCTTAAACAGTTAAAGGTAATATTGATGCCAAATTATAAAATTGTGTAGGTACATTGCATGTACAATAATTTTGAATATTTTCATTCTTAATTCTTTAAAAACTTAGGAGGATTGTTACCCGTTACTGGACCACTCTTCCCACTATAATATTTTAGGGGCCGACTTTAACATTATGTAAGATTATTGGTCTGGCGCTTCCAGAGAAGGGTGGAGCTAAATAATACTGAATCTTTTTCCTTAGACTTCTCTCCCATTCATCTATTCGATTGTTGATTTTAATGCTAGATCTGTGTCTTTTGATTGACCTTGTTTGTTGTTTAATCGTGTTCTTCTGGCAATTATTATTTTTCGCTGTTCACCATATCCGAATCATCAATAGTACGGACTACCTAATATTGCTTTGAACTAATCTCTACCCAGAGTTATCGTTCCTAAGTGAGAGCAAAGAACGACAACTCTGGGTAGAGATTGTCACTCCATATCATTATCTTCCCACCATTTTATTCCATAATCACATTGTTTTGTAAGTTTTCCCTCTAAATTTATCTGATTTCTGTAATTTTCAAGAATAATTTTATTTTCATCCTAACCCGACCATGGTACAAACTCTCTAAACTATAGTCAGTAAACACGCTTTACAACGAAACCACCACCACTTTTATCACTCAGTACAACAGTGTATCAATCCTCTTGTCACCAATGTAGTTTATCGATACTTGTCGTTTTTGCGTGTTATTTGTTTATGCAATATATGTCTCTTGATAAAGACGCGGGTTGCGTCGAAAATTTGAGTTTTAAATAACCAACAGTGCCGTGGCCTTTTCAGTGCTTATATATATATATATATGATCCTGTGGGGATCCGGGTTTGAGTAGGTCCTCAGTACTCCTTGCTTGTTGTAAGAGGCGACTAAATGGGGCGGTCCTTCGGATGAGACCGCAAAAACTGAGGTATCGTGTCACAGCAGGTGTGGCACGATAAAGATTCATCCCTGCTCAATGGCCATAAACATCGCCCATAGGCCTAAATTGTGCAGCCCTTCACCGGCAATGGTGAGGTCTCCATGAGTGAAATATTCTCAAGAGGGGCGTTAAACAATATTCAATCAATCAATCATATGCGAAAAAGAAAAAAAAATCTGCCACAACAGTGGTCGAAGTTTCACAGTTTTTCGACGTTTTAAAGAACCCATATCTCGCTGGAAGACATAAATAATGATTTGCTGTTATTTCATTTTTGATTTAAACCGTTTTAAGAACCTTTGAAATTAATATCTAATTACTAATGTAGTAATATTTAATTTCAACATCCATCATATATACATACACACATGTACGTAAACATTGATGTAAGAAAACTGCTTTAAAAAAAAAAAAACACCGCACAAACACGTCAATATTATTAGCAACAAGTTTTATGCATTATATTTGATATATTTGTATTAAAGATAGTTTAAAATTTAGCGAAAAAAGTAACAGACATTCCAAGTATCTAGCTCTTGAGATATATCGTATCAGTACCCATTTTTGCCGAAAATGAACGAATTTTGGTCCGATTTTTGTAAAAAGAAAATAAATTCGAGTTATTAAAGGTCTATGCATGTCTTTGATTTGATTTTTTTAAATTCAATTTATTCTTAAATAATCTTATTTTGAAAAGACAGAACGTCCAAACATATTCCCGTGACGTTCAAAAACAAAAGTAGAATAATTTCCATTCATCCTGTGGTGGATTTTTGATCCGCCTCCGTGTCTCGAGAGGCAGACATCATCTGCATTTATTAGGTGCTGATTTTTATGGCAAACTAGGTAAAGCATTAATTGTTTGACTGGACATACATGTATTTATTAAATCGCAAAGTAAGTAAAAGTTTATGAGGTTAAATGATGGAACACTTTGCTTCAGTTCTATAACATGCAAAATATTGACTTTGCGTAACGAAAACGGCTAATTTCCGCATTCATTTTTTTTTTTTAAAATTCATATTGTTTGCAGCCAACAACCGACACCATATTGATAATGATTGATTGATTGATTGATTATATCTTGTTTAACGTCTCACTCGAGAATGTTTCACTCATATGGAGACGTCACCAAGACCGGGCTTCAAATTTAGGCCTATGCTCGGCGCTTACGGCCATTGAGCAATGAGGGTTCTTTAGCGTGCCACACCTACTGTGACACGGGTCATCCGTTTTTAAGGTCATCTCCGAGAACCCGTGACATTCACACCCGAGCATTTGGCGATGGAACTGTCACTACCTGTTTTAACGACTTAGTTGTGTCGACGAAAGAAGAATATTAATGGATGATTAAACATGCAAAATATAAATCTGTTGTTGCATGCAAAAGTATTATTGTTTTTGAGTTCTATAACATGCAAAATATTGACTTTGCGTATCGAAAATAGCCGATTTCTGAATTCATTCTTTTTTAAAATTCATATTGTTTACAGCCAACAACCGACACCATAATGATAATGAAAGAAGAATAGCAATGGATAATTAAACATGCAAAATATAAATCTGGTTGTTGCATGCAAAAGTTTTTTTTTTCTTTCTTCAGTTCTATAACATGCAAAATATTGACTTTGCGTATCGAAAACAGCCGATTTCGCATTCATTGTATTTTAAAATTCATATTGTTTGCAGCCAACAACCGACACCATATTGATCATGAAAGAAGAATATTAATGGATAATTAAACATGCAAAATATGAATCTGCTTGTTGCATGCAAAAGTATTTGTTTTTCCTAAAGTTTATTCATAATTTATTTCAAATCAACAGATTCCGCTAAACAACTCATCTTTAGCGTATATTCATGACGTCATAATAAAATATTACTTCATTTTCATGTAAGTGGGAATTAGAAGAACATCCTAGTTGTGTAAATAAAAAGAATAATTAAGCATAGTATGAAAGTTGAAAAAATGAAGAAAAAAAAACCTCGGCGGTATATAGCCAATAACGTCCCTTGTCCTTTGGCGCTCCATAAAAGGTAAATTGGGAGTTTCAAAATTTATACGATTCATTTTTAATATTTGGTCACCCAATGACGACTTGCATTTCTACTCATTTTTGAATTCTGTCACGAACAATAGTAACAATTGCCGAAAAGATGCCCGATGCTAGTGGCCGGTTTCTATGTTTTCAATTATGAAGTCCCGAACAAATATTATAATCACTTTTGACTACAAATAGGTCTAGCAGTCTAGATGTGTATACAGAAATGGCTGACCAGGTGCTGTTTCGTAAGTTGTAGTAGCAATTTTTGAATTTTGAATTAATCAATCATACCGCCATTTTTATTTATTTATTTTTTTTTTTAGGTCAAAGCAATATTTTAGCTACGAAAGAAGTACAATTTGTATGTTATCGTGGGGAAGTATGGTGGCACACTGACATATTGGTCAAACTACGCTATTTCGTGAAGTTGCGATCGAGTATTACATGTTCTAGTCATGATATATTTACATTCAATAGAATCCTCCTTGTTAAAGGACACAACGCATGTTTCTAAACTTTTTAAAAGTTTTGGTAATCCACACGTGACTGCTGTAAAATATCAATGACAAGATGGCGGTACTAGGGCCGATGTCTAACCGTCATGTGTGGATTACCAAAACTTTCAAAACGACGTGTCAATTTTCCTTGACCTAAACTAGTTATGAAAGCGTACTAGTGCCGTATAGAGACTTTTTAATTTTATTTTTCATATTTTCATCTGTTAAATTTATACTTTCAACTGTAAATTGTACACTCATAAAAATGTTTAAATCATAAGCAAGCTTAAAGAGTAATATTTATACATTAGTGTATAAATTCTACAGATTTACTGATTAAATTGTACAGTTTACAGATTCGGTTGTGAAAATTACAAATTAATGTGTAAATTTTAGATTAAAGTGTGGAAAATATGAAAGTGTCTATATGGTACTGATGATAAATTGTCATTTCAAGCGAATATAATAGCTTGTTGTGAAATTATCAGTGGGGAAAACCAAGATAGATAAATTTCCGATTTTCCATCGTGTGACCGGTTTTTGTTGCTCCATTTTGTGTTCTCTCGTCACGTAACAGCACTGTTGTAAATGTGTAAAACACAGACCAAATATATTAAAACAAACTAAAAATGAAAGAAAGAAACCAAAAATTAAATACCATTCAGAAGACGACACTCGCTAGCTTTGCAGGAAAATATGCACATGTTGAAACACACACACACTTTGAAAAAAAAAATTAAATAAAAAGCGATAACTTTTAAAAAGCTTTGGAAGGAATTTAAAAGCGAAAAAATGGGATGCCATTCTAAAGATATAATGCTAGTTAGGTTGAATTTAAAAAAAACTATAAACACGCATGCTGAAAATACGACAACTCTCCCTCCCCCGGTCCTCTCTAACTCCCCCGGTCCTCTCTAACTTCCCTCTCCGTGTGACCACGCCTACGTCGACACGATGCGTCCAGAAATGAAGTCTTTCTTTGAGAGTAACATCGACAATATAGTTTTGAATCTGATCAAACATAATCATTATTTATAAATTCACAGGCGTCCCTAAAATTTATCTAACTTCTATGTTTGCTTTAGATGTGGATTTCTAATGAGAATTCAATATACATGTAGGGGCATCGCAGTCCTTGGGTCCTACCTGTAGATAATTCTATAGATGCAGGTTACTGGTACACGCTCAATACTGCATCACGTGTTTATTTGTCCTGAATTATTAAGGGGTATGTCAGTAACACACGTGTCCACTAATCAGATAGGACGGACGCTGGTAGCTCTAATCCACACATACAGACCCTGAAGCGGACAATTACAACAGTAAAACGGCGAAGAAAAATAACACTGAACGCCTTGGAGATAATTGCGTTTGATCGGAAAACAACGCGGAATAGATTGAACGGAAAGACTCTTAGCGAGAATGGAACGGTTTTTATTGAGAACGGAACAGTTGAAGATAGAGAACTAACGGTTTGGGTTGAGAACACAACCCTTTTGGCCAATGGGAAAACGAATTGTTTGACCTTGATTTCAAATTATACTGGTCGGACGTTTTCCGTAATTTAAATTTGACATGCACATGAGAGAGAGAGAGAGAGAGAGAGAGAGAGAGAGAGAGGGAGAGGAAGAGAGAGAGAGAGAGAGAGAAAGAGAGGGGGTGATCTACAGGATGTTAGGATTTATGCAATGCCCAAGTCATTTCAAAAGATTATTCGTAAAATGTAAATATGAGAACCCGGATATAAGTACGTACCACATGACAGGTTGCATGCCATATGTAAATACATTTAACTCTGGATCCCGAGTACATGGTAAATTTATATAGTGAGTGAAGATTTTTCATTCTCAGATTTGATCAACTATGAAAACCTAAACTAATCAATCAACTAAAATAAAAATTCTCACAGAAAAAGAGTTTCGATCAGCATTCAAAATAGTCTCCAAAAGCAGAAAATCTTCCTGAATTCTTTTCCAAAACGTTTGTTCAGCACTCCGTATATTATAGGATTACACGAGCTGTTTAAATACCCTATCAATAATGTCGTCATGTGGAATGAACGGGGAAGAAAGACATCTTCCCAAAATATTGTAAATAACATGCTAACACAATATGGAGACCAGCAGAGAGCAAATACCACTACAACAACGCACAACATCCGGGCGAGATGAACCTCGTTCTGACTAGCTGCTATGATTGGTTGATTTTTTGCTTTGTTTTTCTTTTTGTTTGGAACATTCTCATTTTGCGTAACATCTACGGTGGATGTTGATGTAATTTTGATCTCAAATGTTTCTAACGGTGTGGCATTATATAAAACATCCTCAGTTTGATTCAGATTAACGGGATTTTCTTCTATGACCTCGTTTCGGCTACAAATTGTAGTCGTGTCGCTTCCGGAAGAGTCAGATGCATCACCAATTTGAGTAAATGTAGACGTAGGTACTCCAGCGTTGATATTCATCCTAGTGTTTAAATTCTTCGCCCCTGCTATTACATTTACAACAGTCTTAAAGCGTAGAATTTTTCGATTCATTATTCTTCTATTGCGCCTGCGCACCTCTCGTAGTATCAAGATGTTACAAATAAGCATGACAATCAGTGGACAACCAAAGCAGCACGTGATCATAAAGATCGCATACGAAGGTGCTTTGGCCCAGTCGCTGAAACAGATTGATTGGATTGGAGCATAACTGTAGTCCGTCCAACCGAATATCGGGGGCAGTGATAGAACGCACGCTGAAGTGGTGGATACTGAAAGGTAAGATAAAAAATATTCAGTAATCGGTTGATTCCACAATCAATTATTGCTTATTTTTACCAAATAATTTTAAGTTCCTCCATAAACTAACTGAACTGGAATCAAGGTTTCTACTACATGTATATAGCAGGTTTTTGGAGAGAGAGAGAGAGGGGGTGGTAATTTGGCAATATAGGGGGAAGTCACTATATAGCCATCTTTCCGCTGGCGCTCAATAATGGCCTATATATTGCCTACACTCTCAAGAATTTTTTAATATTTTGCGATCATTGACTTATCAGTGTACAAACCTATTAAGATTAACAACATGTAATTCACTTATTTAAAGTAAAGTACGGGTATCACGATCTACGAGCTACAAGTCATTTGATGGCAACAAGTAACAAGTAGAACAGCTGTAATTTCAACGCAAATGCGGAGGTTGAATATACATGTGCCTATTAATTTACTGGATCCTAATTATAACTTGAGCTGTCAGATATGAAAAGAACGTTTGGATAACGATCATGTGGTGTAAAAACTTTCATAAAATCAAAAGTCGCAAATTATTGCATTTTCTGATATCTTGAGACTTGTTTTGAGTGACGGTAAAGACAAAACTTTCTCAATCTCTGTGGGAGCGACTTCAAAGTCGATCTTAAAAGGGCAGAAAAATATGCATTTCTGGTATGAAGCTCGTATCAAACTTCACCTTCAATAACTACGTTTACAATTTCGATAAAAAGGCTCCGGAAACTAAGATGACTGCCTTCACAACTCGACGTTTCGTCGTGGTTGTTTAGCGAATTATTGCGCGGCGCGAGTGATTTGTATTTTTCAAGGTTTATGTGTATTTCTGATAAACAAAGATGAGCACGTCTCTCGTTTTGCATTAAAGTATAAGGGACTGATTTAACCGCGGGGCATATTATACGATATAACCGGGTTTGGGTCAGTTTACACCTTTTTATAATCTGCATCGCAGACAGGTTATATCGCATAATATGCTCCATAATTAAATTAATTCCTTAAATAAAATACTGTACTGTACATTGATACAAAAGCTATTTCAATGTTTTAGTTTGACCAGCTATTGCAAAATTTTATGGACTTTTCCATTGAATTTTCAACGGTTGTGTCAAACTTAGATTCACGGACTTGTCTGTTACGTACATACTGGTGTACAACGATAACAAATATAAACCACGACAATAGAAGTGTGTCCACGTATCATTCAAGAACAAACAACTCACCTGCAATCATAATTGTTGCATTTCGTGTTGTATAAATGTCTTTAAACTTGGTAGGCTTACAGACCATGATGTATCTGTTGATGCTTATGTTACAAAGAGACAACACACTTGTTACAAGCGTCAGCATATTAGTGAACCCCAGAGCCGTGCACGCACCGTCCGAGAATACCCATTTACCTTTGAAAATAGTCAGAATAGTCACTGGCATGTTAATGATCGACACAAGGAAATCCGCAGCGGCCAGCGTCAGAAGAAAAGAGTTGGTGACGGTGCGGAGATCTTTATTCCGAATAACTATTATCCACATACACGCGTTTCCACTCACTGCAAGTATACAAATAACGGTGAGAATTAGCCCTTCTATAACAAGTTCCGTAGTTGAAAACAGGAGATCACTATTATTTGAATCAGCTGTTCCGTTCCCTGATCCGATGACGTCATGTTTGGTATTGTTTAAGATATCACCAACGTTTGGTCCTACCATATACGACATCATCATGAACACGCGCATTATCGGAGTTCTTCAATAATGAAACTTGTATGTCACCATCATGAACATGCGCATTATCGGAGTTCTTCAATAATGAAATTTGTACGTCATCATCATGATCACGCGCATTATCGGAGTTCTTCAATAATGAAACTTGTATGTCACCATCATGAACACGCGCATTATCGGAGTTCTTCAATACTGAAACTTGTATGTCACCATCATGAACACGCGCATTATCGGAGTTCTTCAATACTGAAACTTGTATGTCATCATCATGAACACGTGCATTATCGGAGTTCTTCAATAATGAAACTCAGGTTTTAAGATAATTCCAATGTCCACCTTGTTGCAGAGCAGCTGTTTTTTTTAAAATAAATCTCAGAAAAAATATCGTCATAAAAACACTAAGTACTGGAAAAAAAACTAATTAAACATATTTCTTTAGTGATTGTTCACAGACGACTTTGCAATAAATGTGGTCCTCACCCATCGCCTTCATTAGAAAAATGACAAACTACTTGTATATATTGGACATCAATAATTGATAGTTCATTTTGGATCCTTAATTGCTTGGACCAACATCGATTGCACGGTGTTTAATTGTTGAAGAATGCAAGGCGAATGGAAGTTGCTCAAATCTGCCGGAGGGCGAGGCGTGCTGCGTGTTTGTAGCTTTCAATGACGAGGTCGTTATTATCTGTAAGTGGATTTTTGCCGAAAGCCCCACGATCCTTGGAATAGACACAAAGGTTTATTGATGTTTAACTACCCGGGTACATGATGTCCATAATATCCTAATGACTTATATTAATAGCATCTATGCATTAGAGGAACCCTGGGTGACGAGCCCTATACACATACAGCAAATTATACTCACAGGCGCATTGAATGAAGTTGTGTCAATAGGAACTGCTTGTATATACATGTACATGCAAAGATAGATTTTAATGAATTATTGCTTTCTAAGTAATTATAATCGTATCATGTTATCTATGCTTGCGTAGCAACATGATTCTGGAACATTTTTATTCCCCACAATGTTTTATACAAAGAGCGAAATTCTAAAGCATGGCAGACGGAATTGAATAACTTTGAAAACTTGCAATTTTTCAATTTAGTAGGGCATATATTCTCTCCACTTTTCATCCATGAAAGTTTTTTTTCTCTGCTGTGTAATTCGTCTTTAATATTGGGACTATGTAAAACTAAATGTCCACGTGACATGCCGCACTGTAATACCCTAACATAAAGCATGCAGACATTTTGAATGAATTCTAGTCGGACAATTTCCAGTATGATTTAATGCATTAAGTTTATTATTGATCAAACTGTTGACAAATGTGTACTAAGGAATGAATCGAATTGTTCAAAATTGATGCGTATTTAACACATGTATCTATTTTGCATTGCTTATAGGAGTTATGAGATTGATCACTGTTCGTTATCTTCACCTTTCATGTACAAACTCCATCATGTAAGTACATATTTTACCTGATCAAATTTCAAAACGACAGTAGCAGTTTGTCTCATGAAACAAACATCATAGACAATTGCTTAAATCGCTATGTTATAGCATAAATAATAAAAACGACGTGGGTATATCTTCCTTGTGTTACTTCTATCATGTGTCATGATGATTGCAGAAGTTACAACCACTTAAAGAAACCTTAAAATCTTCACATATTGATTCCGTCTAAATAAAACAAAGCGTGAACAATGCTGGAAGCAAGTTCTTTTTATTTGGTTAGCATGTGGACTACAACACCACCTCTCCTCACGCGCGTGTGGTGCTGCCTTTCGAAATAAGAATTAAAAGAGCATGTGTGGCCTCACGTAAAAGAAATGCGTACAGAAATTGAGTAGACAAATTACCCTTATCTATTCACTTTTTTCGAACGATGTACTACAATTTATAACTGTCCTTATCTACAATAATCCTCAGTGCGATTACCTGGCACAATTGTGAGTACACATTCGTTGCATTGCAAACCCTGGAACCACTACAGATAACATAACAAGAGGTAGTATAGTCATCTAGACCTTACCCTGTTCAAGAAATCAAGACAATAGACAGTCGAATACTGACTGCAAATATTATGTTTGGTTCCAACAAACCATTTATCATCTGTTGCCCTTTGATGAATACCAAGGTGTTTCGTCTTTGATATATGTGTTGAACTCAGTGAATCAGGTCCTGTGATACTATGTGGAGACTTCAATACAGATATAAATATAAACCTACAAGCCCAAAGTCAAAACTGGTACTTTATGCTCTCCATTTTTATAAGAACATAAAATACTACTTGAAAAATAAAACCCGATTTACTCAGTTCCGCAGCCTTTTTTATTTTTCTTGAAAGGTATTAACAACATAATACATATTGTACTTTGAAAATTGTCATTCATTACTGACAATTGAAAAAGAAGACAACTTATTTACAACCCCTATAATAGGGAGATCCCCGAGTATCAGAAATACAACTCAGACAACCTAAACAAGAATGACATTGGGATCTATCTAATTTTTCTTTTTTATATAAATCTTGTTAAATACAAACATCATAAAATAGAAAAATAAGGTGGCACTTGAAAATTTTGCAAACAAGAATGGCACTGGGATCTCCCTGATTTTTTATAAATCCTGTTAAATGCAAACATCAAGTAACAGAAAAATAAGGTGATACTTTAAAATTTTGTCACACAGCACAAATACATGTATAGTAGCAGGTAAGAAAACAATCCATAAAAATTGGTAAGTAATAAGATGAAATGGCACACATTAAACTCAAATTAAGGTGGTAAGATTCGGGTGGTGGAGGGAAAATATTCCTCTATAATCACATAAAAACAATGCTTCCTTACACTTGGACAGATCCCGTGGGGATCCGGGTTAAAATAGGTCCTCAGTACCCCCTTGCTTGTCGTAAGAGGCGACTAAATGGGGCGGCCCTTCGGATGAGACCACAAAAACCAAGGTCCCGTGTCACCGCAGTTGTGGCATGATAAAGATCCCTCCCTGCTCAATGGCCATAGGCGCCGAGCATAGTCCTAAATTTTGCAGCCCTTCACCAGCAGTGGTGACGTCTCCATATGAATGAAATATTCTCGAGAGGGACGTCAATCAATAGACAATCAATCAATCAACCAATCATACACTTTTAGACAGTTACAAAAATAGACATGAGCACGTGACACTTAATCATTATTTCATTGGCTGCTGATGAGGGTGGATAAAAATAAATCTTCGACGTAGCTATAATAATTGGTTATGATTACTGACGACATGGCGTGTAAAATAGATATATGCCCTTCCCTTGTGATCAAGAATCTAAACATAGATGATTACATAACACAGACTACATAACATGACTACGGATAACTCTGTTTACCTGATCAGAATATATTGCTCACGACGGGTGTGACCGGTCGACAGGGGATGCTTACTCCTCCTAGGCACCTGATCCCATCTCTGCTATATCCAGGGGTCAGTGTTTGCCCAACTATCTACGTATTGCTTATCGCAGTTATGAGATTGATCACTGTTCGTTATCTTCACCTTTCATAGACAGCATATAGTCATGTATGGCAAGCCCTTTTACTATTTATTCGTAAAATAAGATATCTCTTTAAATAAGAGAGATATCTCTTTTGGTTAAAGAGATATCTCTGTAAGTTAGAGATATATCTTTTTACGCTTGGGTGATATCTCTTTAACCAAAAGAGATATCTCTTTAAACAAAAGAGATATATCTTTTGTTTAAAGAGATATCTCTTTACGCTTGGGAGATATCTCTTTACGCATGGGAAATATCTCTTTCTCTTTGAGAGATATATCTCAAAGCTAAAGAGATATCTCTCAAAGAGAAAGAGATATCTATCTAGCGTAAAGAGATATCTCTTTAAATTTTCAAAAAGAAATATCTCTTTAACCTAAAGAGATATCTCTTTAGATTTTTCCGCCGGTGATCATAATGACTTCTCCCTGTTGCATTGTTATTGAAATGATGTAACCCTATTCTTTAACCAAGCAAAATACTTCTAGTGTTTAAATGGCCGGAAAGGTTGAAGAGGTGGTTGGGGTAACATTATCAAGTTGCCGAGAGGCGAAATCTAGTCTAGCACGCATATTTCAACAATTCATTGTGTTTGTTTTTGCTGCCTGTATACATTTTACATGCGGTAAAAGCAAAATCTTCGCCCGGGATTGCAGCCATCAGGGTGTTGCTAAAACGCGGAACGGAAAACGAAACGAAACGGAATTTAAGAATTAGAATGATTAATGTAGATAAGATAACGGTAAAAATCGGGGGGGGGGGGTCATTTTGATTAAAATCAACAATTTGGGAATTGTTATACAAGCGATCAAACAACTTTATCTTAAAATTTTACATCCTAAATTGATTACGCGAATTTCGTTGAACGTTAATATAAGAATTTAGAAGGCATTTTACAAGAATTTTGAAATTTCGGCATTGACAGAGGTGTTAGCGAGCAGTGCCACTTATGGGTTGAAATTGAAAAGAACACACGTGGTTTATACCCCCCCCCCCCCCCTCCCCGTGGCAAAACGTCATTGATGCACATGTACATGCATTTACACATAATACCGTGTATGTGTATGTGTGTACTTACAACAGGGGTGTGGTATGTATAAAACAATAATAATTCATTTTCTTATTTAGTCAACAAATTAAACATCTTGTGTTTGATTTATTATTTTTTAACTAACAGGAGACTCGGTAACCGCAGCACTCCAATCCTAAATAGGGAGGACTTCTGGGAGTTAATTTCTAAACTAAATACTTGTATAGCTTAACATTTGGATCAATTCAATTCCATTGAAGCATGAATTCTGTGTTAGCTTTTTAGTTATTTCATATATTATGAAATAAATCTGTTAATTCCTCTTATTATTGGTCGTAAACTTCACCCTAGTAACCATTGGTTTTGTTTCAATCTTTTTTCACGCTGAATCTCTTCAGTTTCAACACTAATCCTCAAGATATCGGTAAATGTGCGAACTTTCACATAGATTAATCCCAAATGAGGCAAAACTTTTTTCTACACCGGACCCGTGCGCTTTAAAATTTGATGTGATACATGCATGTATATTGTACCAGGTGTAGAACTAAATTCAAATTCAAATTCAGTTATCTTAAACATATGTAGTTCAATTAAAAGCACAATCGATTTAAAAAGGGGGTGTTCCTTTTATTCATTGGATGGGCTCTTAAAATCGTTTCTTACAATACCAGCCAGAATAAAGTAATAGGATTTGAAAGGGGGTTCAATTATAATTCATGTCTTTTTCAGTATGTTATCTTATTTATTTTTTCTTCATTTGTGAAACAACGTACCATCAAAATCTGGGGGAGGGGGGGGGGGGTGACAAAGCTGGATGATGCCAACAGGCGCTTGCTTGTTATTTTTAATAAAAAAAAATTACTATGCAAATTATTAAGCAAGCGCCTGTTGGTACATTCATCCACAAAATACACCGTGTAAAAATACATAATAATGCATTAGTATGAGGTATCAATATGAAATGGTGAATTCTGAGGATGACTTCCTGTTCTCTCTGTAATTTCTGCATCCCTTGTTCATGATAAGACTTTTGATTTTGCAAAATGCTGAACTCTTCATAACATTGCATAATATATGTTCCCGTTTTCCGTTCTGTTTTTCCGTTCCGCGTTTTAGCAACACTCCAGCCAATCATTTACTTCGGCGGGCTTCCGTTTTAGGGAGAATTCCTTAAGTATTCAAACTAATAAAAATGGAAAGAGATATCTCTTTCTCTTTGAGAGATATCTCTTTTTCAACGATTAAAGAGATATCTCTTATACTTTGAGAGATATCTCTCTAGGAATCTTAAAGATATATCTCTTTAAGTGAAGGAGATATCTCTCAAAGTAAAAGAGATATCTTTCAGAGTAAAAGAGATATCTCTTTAAGTCAAAGATATATCTCTCTAATTGAAATATATATCTCTTAGAGTATAAGATATATTTCTCTAAGTGAAAGAGATATCTCTCTAAATGAAAGATATATCTCTTTTTTAGAGAGATATCTCTTAAGATTAAGAGATATCTCTCATTTTAAAGAGATATCTCTTAAAATAAGAGATATCTCTTTAATTGAAAGATATATCTTATTTTTCGAATAAATAGTAAAAGGGCTTGCCATAGTCATGGCTAGACAAATTAGCCAAGAGTTAAAAATGATCAAATAAAACATTATTTGATAAATTATATTTCATTATGATTTGGCAGAAAGAAATTAGTATGATTTGTTTCAGACTGAATGCAATATGCATTTTTTTTCCCCAAACAAACGATAGATTAAAACAGAATTGGGTTTTATTCTTATTTTATTGGTGGTTGGCGTTTGAAGTATAAAGCAATACGTGGTAACAAACATTCTGAAAGTATTGCATAAGCAATACATATGCCCTACCGGTGGTTGGTGCTAAAACGCGGAAACGGAAAACGGAACGGAAGACGGAAAACGGAAAATATTTTATGCAATAATGTTATGAGGAGGACAGTGTTTTGTAAAATCAAAAGGCTTATTATGAATAAGGGAAACAGAAAGTACAGGGAGAACAGGAAGTCATCCCCAGAATCCACTATTTCATATTAATACCTCATACAGATACATTATTATGTACATTTGTATTTCAAAACGGTGTATTTTGTGGATGAACGTACCAACAGGTGCTAGCTTAATAGTTTGCATAGTAGGTATTAATATAAATATTAAGCAATCACCTGTTTTACCATCTTGTTTACTGGTTTTGACATACCCCCTCCCCTTTGATTGTGACAGTATATTGTTTCAGAATTGAAGAAGAGAGATAAGATAAACATACTGAAAAAGACTAGGATTTTAATTGAACCCCTTTCAAATTCTACTACTTTATTCTGGCTGAGTTTATGAGTCTATCCGATGAATAAAAATTAACCCCCCCCCCCCCGAAAACAACATTGTCAAAAATATTTTTTTGAACACTTTCTCCAAACATCGCCTTTTTAAATCAAACGCGCTTTTAATCGAACTAGATATGTTTAAGATAACTGAACTTACAATACACAATTTTGCATCACATCAAATTCCAAAGCGAACAAGTCCGCTGTTGAAACATTTGGGATGAATCTATGTGAAAGTTCGTACATTTTCCGATATCCTACGGGAAAGTGTTGAAACTGAAGAGATACAACAAAAAGACAGATTTAAACAGAACCAATGTAAACTAGGGTGAAGTTTACGACCCATAGTAAGAGGAATTTTAACAGATTTATTTCATAATATATGAAATAGCCATGTTTTGTTGTCCGTACAGTTGATGTATGTAGCCAAGTTTTTACGCTCTACCTCTACACCACCGCGGCGGTTTAAATGAGGAATGAGGCGGGTTTTTTTATATAGAAGATCAAGATGGATTAGTTCATACATGTCTTTATATATATATATATATATATATATATATATATATATATATATATTCAGTTTCAAAGTTTCTAACATTTTGACCTTAACTTTGGAGTTTGAATTACTTTAAAGAAAACCTAACCTATCAAATATCTCCAGAGCTATGCATGGTATGGCTTTCATAATATATTCATAATATATAAATTCTCTATACTAAATCCTTTATCTATAACCATGATGTTGGACCTTGTTCTCTATACTAAATCCTTTATCTATAACCATGATGTTGGACCTTGTTCTCTATACTAAATCCTTTATCTATAACCATGATGTTGGACCTTGTTTGTTTGTTTGTTTTGTCATTTCGAAAAATGTTCACTCATATTGAGACGTCAGCAACTGTAGGTGAAATACTACAAATTTAGACCTACAATGTATGTTTAGCGCCGGCTGCGATACGGGTCCTCTGTTTTTAAGGTCCTATCTTAAAGACCCGTGATTCTTGCTTCTAAATGTCTAGCGGTTGGTGAAGGTACAATCAATACCTATAT
Organism: Ostrea edulis; assembly: GCF_947568905.1. Taxonomy (NCBI): domain Eukaryota; kingdom Metazoa; phylum Mollusca; class Bivalvia; order Ostreida; family Ostreidae; genus Ostrea; species Ostrea edulis. Next base: position 12,966,536 of record NC_079166.1, read on the forward strand.
TCACTGATCATGATCGTGTGCAGGATTGGACAAAACAAGATGGTAGACGACAATTCAGGTAGGCTTTTAAAACTCTTCATTTTACCGACTTATTAGATGAAGAATTTATGAATTTAAAACACTGCCTGGCCAGGGAGGCATCTTTAAGTTGATTGTTTGTAGAAATTCTTACTCCTCACAGGGGCTAGACCCGTTTTGGGCTCGAACCTTATGATATCATAAATATAGAAAGGGGTCTAACTCTGGCCCAGATAAAAAACTAACCACTCGCTTTAAATGCTTAAAAAATATTAAATTAGGTACGCTATGCGTAATTTACATAGATTAATGTTTTAACTACTTGCATGCCAAACAAGTCACGTGTTCTTTAAATAACAAAGATATACGTCATCGTTCTCTCGATTTCACTTGTTTATTTTTACTAGGACATTTACCGGTCCAGGTCACGGAGTCGTTTCTCGCCTATGACAGCAGCGGAATTCAGACTGATGTGGAAGATTTCGGACGAGTTGATTAAAATTCCTCATCAATTATACGCTACTTCCTTCAGTTTGCCTCTTTTGACACTTCCCCTCCTGAACGCACCATATATAATTACGGGCGCGCCAATCGCAAATCCTTTTTGGAATTCATCTAAACAAAATTTTCAACCCAACCCTCCCAACCCCCAAACTTTTGATAGGTATTCAATTTAATTTTACTTCGTGTTTCTGCTGTTCTTTTTGTATTTTTTCAGATCCACATTGTCACGAGTGAGCTAACCACGGATAAACTTGTTATATTCATACAAAAGCGTCATGGCTTTACAACGAAATACTTGCAGAGGTGTAATCCGCAAGTTCCGAATTTTGTTTAAGCCTGCCCCGGATTCTGTTTTCTTCCAGGTCCGTGGCCAATAATTGGGCTTATCTTGATTGACATATTGAATATATTGACTGATTGAAAACATTGATACACTGGTTGTTTGTTATATTGAGTGATTGAAACATCCATTGATTAAAAACATTGGTTCATATGTTGATTATTAAAGACAATGAAGGCAAATGTAAAGTTTAATAAGATTTATTTTGTTGTTGGCGAACGAGGCCACGGCCGTAGGGCTGCCGGATGATAAATGGCTAGCCCTAAATTATATACATTACATTAAACATTACATTTTCATTATGCCATAGTATCATTTGAGGGCTAAACATTGTTTGGAACGACTTCAACCCATCAGTGTCTGTCAGCTGACATCCCAGACTGTACTCGTCAATGCTGGTACCGGACATCCATGACTGTACCTGCACACTAATGTCAAAGTCGGAATGTAAGAGCAATATTTTCCGAAATGTTCAACCCATAGTAAATATGTTGATAATTGCGGATGTTTTTTTAATGAAAAATACCCCATGTGTAAATATCAAGAAAATAAACCTGATTTTTAATAAATCTACTCTATGGAACTATGTGACCGCCAAAAGGTAACATTAATTACTAGTTGGTGAAAATATCGAGGAAAATGTATTATAGTCTCTAGACAAAGAGAATAAATCTAATTTCTATGCATAAATCCATTACATACAGATCGCCATAATCGCTAAAAGTAATATTTACTTTAGTAATCAAAACACACAAGTAAACCAGATATTATCCAAGTTTATTTTATCAATACGAAGAAACAGGAATTTGAAATCAGGGTCTACAATATCCATCTCTGTACGCTACCTGACCTAAAAAAAACACATATTTTTCATCCATGAGTGTACATTGTGAGTGTTTCTCAATTACAAAATCTATGACTTAATCTGTCCTGCATTTACAACGTATTCTACATCCACCACTGTACCTGTTCTATAAACACAATATATTCTACATCCATGACTGTACCTGTGCCTGATTAACAACATCCATGATTGTACCTTTGCCTGATTAACAACACCCACGACTGTACCTGTCCAGTATACACAACATATTCTACATCCATGACTACCTGTGCCTGACTACCAACATCCACGACTATACCTGTCCTGTGTACACAATATATTCTACATCCATGACTGTACCTGTGCCTGATTAACAACATCCATGACTGTACCTGTGCTTGACTAACAACATCCACGACTGTACCTGTGCCTGATTAACAACATTCACGACTCTACCTGTCCTGTATACACACGTTATTCTATATTCTTGACTGTACCTGTGCCTGAGTAACAACATCCACGACTGTACATGTCCTGTATACACACGTTATTCTACATCCATGACAGTACATGTGCCTAATTAACAACATCCATGACTGTACCTGTCCTGTATACACAAGATAGTTTACATCCATGACTGTACCTGTCCTCTATACACAAGATAGTTTACATCCATGACTGTACCTGTGCCTGATTAACAACATCCACGACTGTACCTGTCCTGTATACACACGTTATTCTACATCCATGACTGTACCTGTGCCTGATTAACAACATCCACGACCGTACCTGTGCCTGATTAACAACATCCACAACTGTACATGTGCCTGATTAACAACATCCACGACTGTACCTGCCCTGTATACACACTTTATTTACATCCGTGACTGTACCTGTGCCTGATTAACAACATCCACGACTGTACTTGTCCTGTATACACAACGTATTCTACATCCATGGCTGTACAAAACTAGGTAGATATCCATGTACGATATAATATGATTTAGGTTTTATAACAGTTAATCAGATGATTACAATGTAATAGTGGCAGTTTGAGATAGTATTGCAGAAAAATTGCAAATAATATACTGCCTACCTAAACCCGGATGACTGTATGAATAGTACATGTAAATGTATAATGTAATAACTTTATCAGAGAAAAATTCACAGTAGCATTCCTATAATGAAAGAACCTCATTCAGAATAGCTGAATAGATATCAAAGTCAAGCAGGAAGCATACAATTTTAAATTTAATGAGATCAACTCTAAAACTTGCAAGCAATGAGGGCAATGTTATCAATCAACAACAATGTCGGGCTTTTTTTCTGTGGACTAACTTCTCTGTTTTCTGAGCTGTAAATAAGATGAAAAATATTTAGTCTTCATGTAGCCACTATAAATACAATGTTGTTAACTTTCAAACAATACTTGTTCAATTCACTCAGATAAGATGAATCGTTGATATAAGTGTAAACAAGTGCGAGACAATTAATATTAGATATAGAGATGTAGCTATATTAGAGTTATAACCTGAAACAAATTGTAAAAAAAAAATAATTGGCATAAGGTATAGTAATTGTAAACCTTTTACATATTTCGATTGCATTCTCTTATCGCTTTTGATGGAAGTGTCCTGCTAAATCAAGCACTATAGATACTGTCTTGGAAAATCTGCCAGAGCCCAAGTGGCAAATCTACACCCGCCTAATCTACTAAACTCGGGGAAGCTATACATGCCTTTGTTAAAACCATTCTTTGTAAAACTATGATCCTTATTTCAGAGAGATAAATGTCACCTGTTCGTTGAGATATTTACCATTAAAGTAAAATTCCTAGACGAATTTTTAAATTATTCCTATGGTAATTTTGGAATTCTTACGGGAAAAATATAAATTCCTGCAGGAAAATAGAATTTCTATTTTCAGACAGGGTAATTGAATTTCCCGTACGAATGATTCTAAAATTCCAATCGGAGAAAAACAAATCCGGTAGAAATCTCAAATTCCTGCAGGAATTTAAAAATTCCCATGAAGATGTAAAGGTAAATAATTCACCTAGGTGCAGGAATCCTAAAATTTACAATTTATGTCCCCCTTGTTCCAAATATGTTTCATACCAAATTTGAAAAGAGTTGGAATGATAGTTATCAAGAAGTTAAAAATGTCTATTGTTCACACATTTAATAACTGACCATTTTGGCCCCACCCTGATCTCAATACCAAAACCCCTACCCCTGGGATGATCAAATTTACAATTTTGGTAAAGGACTACCTGTTCTTTCTAAATATCTACATTAGTATTTACTTTCAATTTAGTATCAATAGCACTAAGGAAGGTGTTATTTTTACACATAAACACTATATACCAAGTTTGGCCCCGCCCTGGGGTCAGAACCCCTACCCGGGGATCATGAAATTTACAATTTTGGTAGAGGCCTTACTGCTCTACATCACTATACGTTTAGTTCGTATTTCACGTGTGTGTTTTTTGAAAATTGGTCAATTTTGGGCAGTTTTTGCCCTGCCCCTAGGGCCCCAGGAGTAATTGAGTCCTGAAATTTACAATTTATGTCCCCTTTGTCCCAATGATGCTTCATACCAAATTTGAAAAGAATTGGAATAGTAGTTATTAAGAAGAATTTAAAAATGTTCAATTGTTACGGACGACGACGGACGACAACCAATTGCAAGAGTAGACTCAGGTGACCTAATAAATACGTTCCAAGCCGATAGGTGCCAAGGTACAGAATTAATATTCATTTAACTGGTGTATGTCTTTTTTATAGCTTAATCTAACTGAGAGAGAGAGAGAGAGAGAGAGAGAGAGAGAGAGAGAGAGAGAGAGAGAGAAGAGAAGAGTTGAACAAATGAGATGACGGCCGCCGCTTGATTTAACTGGCGGCCACAACATAAATTAACTGTCGGTCGCCAGATAATAAGTGGCGGTCGCCAGATAATAAGTGGCGGCCGCCACTTAAATTAAGTGCTGTTCCACGTAAGAATCATGCAAAGGGTGGCCCATCGACCGTCAGGGATTGAATTGATACTTATATATACTTTACCACTATACATAAGAACCCTATATGTGGTACTAATTTTTTCATCTGATGCATACCTGCAGAGATATGTTACTAAAAATAGATTACCCCCACAATCAACACAAAATAGCTAAAAATAGGCAATAAATTGTAAATTGTATAATCAATACCGAGAGGAAAATACCAATATATTTTGGTCAATAAAAATATACAATGGCAAATAAAGTCCCCTTTTCCTTTATGCATTGCCATAGTGACAATATCTCACTTGTCTCCATGACAACGGTTGATTTTATTTGATGAATATGGTTTTCTTGAAAAAACATCTAATTTTTAAAATTACTTTTCTTAAAACAGCAAACATTTACAATCGTATGAGATTTATATAAAAGAAAAGGGGATTTTGTTTAATCAATTTTCATTTTCAAAAGTGTGGAAAATTCATTTTTTCCCCAGAAATGCCTCCTTTAAAGTGGTGAAAAATTCCGGGAAAATGAAAAAAACGAGATATATTGAAATCATTGAAATATAATAATTGTGCATTAACTTATCATCTTTGATTATTTTAGTTAATGATTATATCAATGTATTTTCATTTTTGTTTCTTAAACTATCGAAATATAATATATGATCCTACCGAATAGGTAAAACAATAATTTCTGAGAAATTTAGGTCGGGATCGAAATTCCCATTATACCTAACCCATTTGTTTCCACCACAAGTTGTACCTGTAGACGAATTTCAATTTGGAATTGGAGTTGTTTTTAAGCTTACCTTTGTAAGTTTTAATGAAGAGGTCATGTAACTGTTACATGTAAAGATGTGTGGTTTATCAACACTAACGATCGGTTAATATTCATATGAAGCACCATGTAAACAAGGTAGGGCCTATATCTCTTTACCACAGGGGCTCAGTTTCAACATTCAGGGTATTCTTTAATCTCTATAGAGAAGTAGATCACAGTGAATGGGCTTGTCATATGTAGAGGTTAGAATTAATTATCCCCGGAAAAAGAATGTTCCCACTCCCGAAGATTTCTTTTCTATACAGCCCATGTGAATTGAGAGCCAGTTGATAAACTTCACTAAAGAGATTAAGTATTACATTAAGGGTAGGGGATTTTTTTAACGCCATTTTCACAGTATTGGTGATAATTCATACTTGCTAATGTTATAATGCATTCTACATCAAGATATATGATTAAACCCATAACAAATATGACCAAATATTGACCAAATGGCACCTTTAACAAATCCATTGATATATAACACTCCCATATTCTATTTAAATATAATATTCAAGATATATTACTGAAGATATGGGGTATTTTGTGTGTTATACTGTTGCAGCTAAAAATGGCTTTATTTTCAAGTTTTTGTTCAAAGAGATTTATAGAAGAGGCTTTTGGTAATAAAAACCAGATCAATGAGAAATTATTCCACTTTTATGTGCAATTTATGGTATGTAAATCGAAAAAAAATATTAACGAAATAATATTTAAAAATATGAAAATGCGTGTACATTATGCAATTTTATAAAATTCCAATGTTTAAACTTACAAGTAAAAAAACCTACATGTTAATTCATTATTTCAACTTTTGTTTTGCTTTGAAAAATGAGTTGAATACTAAATGAAACATTATAGAAAAGTTGAGTGGATTATTCAAAACTTGAAAAAATGGCGCATTTTTCTCTAACTGGCATAAAAATGTCCAAAAATTCTGTAGTGTCCGCAACATGTGCATATTTTGGAATGCCTGATGACTTATATTTCTATACTCTTACTGGTAAGAGGCAATACAGCTACTAATGTATCTACCAAAGAAACAGACTCTAATTCATTATTGCTAAATTTTCTGGCAGATATATTGTGTTTTGTAAAGTCCGCAACCTTGTGGAGTCCGCAACGGCTTTTTGATTTCATAGATTTTTTCAAGAAAATGTATTGTGATTTATCTTTATGATAACTATAACTATTCAAGTATTTACTTTAAACATGTAATGGATTAAAATACTGTAAAAATATATGTTCAAACTCGGAATTTACACCCATAACATCTATTGTATACATATTCAAAATCCTTCAATTTTCAGTCTAAAGTTACATATTTCAAGTCAATTTTCACATATTTCAAACTGAAGAAGTGGAAACTAATTAAACAAATATATGTCAAGATTTTAATTGTTTAATGATAAATCTAAATATATTCCAATGTAATTATGTTGCAGACACTACAGTAATGATATGTATTCCAATTTTCTTAAGTGCCATAGACTAAAAGATTTCAATGAGCCACTAAGATGAGCAGCCCAGAGAGGTTAATGAAATCAAGGGAGAAGATAGAAGAAATAGGGTGAAATTAAAAAACAAAAAACCCAGTGAAGCTAAAGAAAGACAAAATAAGGAAAAGGAGAAAGAGAGAGAGGGGGGAGGTATTAAAAAACAATCCCCAATTTCTTGCCACACTTGGAAAAAAGAGATTACATGAATAAAAAAAAATACAGACAGAAAGAAATCTTGAGAGAAAGAAAAGGTTGAAATTGAAAAGGAAATGCAAGAAAAGGTGAACACAAAATATTGGAAAGAAAAGAACTTTAAAAAGGAAAGAATTAAAACCAAAAAGGGCAGAGAAAGAACTGTTATTTGTGACAAACATAATTTTCAGATCATAGCTATGGACAAGGAGAAAGATCAGGTTGAAATCCCCCCCCCCCTCCCCCCCCCCCCCCCCCCAGTACCATTCCTGTTCACACGAAATACAGAAAGTAGATTCCTCCTGGGGAAACTAATGATAAAATTAGCGTCATACTTTGTGAGCCAATTTTATCCCCAAACAGTACCAATGACAAGTTATTTCATTCTTTTGATAATTAAGTACTGTTTATATGCAAACATTATTTTGCATTCAACATTTAGTTCCAAGTTCAAGTTTGTTTGAATTTGAAAAAAAATAAATAAAAGATTTGTTCATAAATTTATCTACAGTATTTGCAGTGTCTACAACAGCACTAATTATCATTTCACTTTTATTTCATTACAATATTTCTGAAATAAGTGAATATAATAAAACATCTCTAATATTCTGTTATTTTGATGATAAAGTTGGATAACTTTATTTAAAAATACAAATGGTTAGTTTGACAGAGGACACTTCAAACTTGTATGTACACACTTCATAATTGATATATAGGTATCATTTCCAAAAGTATCATTCTAGGCCCCCCCCCCCTTTTTTTAAACAAATGTTCCCATCATGTTATACCATTCACTAACATAGAAAACAAGTTAGAATTTAAGGTTTTTAATTTACTTCATTCAAATCAAATATGGATTCAATCAGAAATACTTCAGTATATTTGTAGTGTCCGCAACAATATAAAATCTGAGAGAAAACAAATAAGAGTCCTCAGTAAATTCTTTAATTTATGAAATTTACTCTATAAAATCATTCCTTAGAACATGTTTAATAGAATGAACATCTGTGATACCATCAATATTTTTTGAAACTGCATAACAATATATAACAACAAAAATTTAATGATTAATGTTATATGGTAATTCCCATCTCAAAAAAAAAACACCCCACATTCTACAACTTTTGATATCTAATTTTCCAGAGTTGATCCTATGGCACATGAATTAGTCGATCAAGAAACATTCATCAACATTGATTTTAAAATAAATGACAATATATTAGATATGTAATGTATGATAACCTGTAGTGTCCACAACAAAAATATCTATGTATTTTCAAAATTTAAGAGGAATGAAATGTTCTGGAATGGACGTCTGCCACATTATGTCGAAGTTGGCTTCTAAGGGGACTAGATGTGCCTTTTGTTGTGAGTTGTAGAATCTGATCAGATTTACATCCGTTAAATCTAACTCACGGTCTTCACTCCAATTAGAATTCTGTGATACTGATCGGGAGTAAGACTCTTGACTGTCCCTCATTGTCTAAAGAAAGGGTATATATGTATTTCAAATACTTGTGAAAGCAGTTATAATTGTAACGGGACAGTTACAAATGATCCTTAACAGCAACAACAACCCCACCCTAATTTAAACAAAAGGCCCATGAGCCACATCACTCACTTGAGTCACATTGACCTGCCATTGTTCAGCTGATGTGAATTTTCAAAGTTCACTGGGTTTTAAAAATGCTTGAAATTAATAAACATTTTATTCATATATAATGATTTCCATATCTAGTTACGGAATGTATAAAAAAAAAACCTGGTTTGTAAATTGACAGTACACATTTTAAACACAAGGTGTCATACATGTATGCTTATAGTAGTTGTACAGTTGTTACCTGTATGTAAAATTGTTCGATTTTATTTTATCACTATCATCATCATAAACCAATTTAAAGTTGTCACTTAATTATGTGTACTTTTGTATAATATTCTATTGGTAATCTTTTGTTCTAAATGTTCACACCTGTATAGTGGCAATACTCTAATATATGGGCAAAAAAAAATCTGAAAAATTGATAAGTTTCTTACACAAGAGAGAGAGAGAGAGAGAGAGAGAGAGAGAGAGAGAGAGAGAGATAGAGAGAGAGAGAGAGAGAGAGAGAGAGTAAATTAATAATAATAAAAAAATCATTTTGATGAGGTAAACAGGTATATATTTTTTTAAACTTCACTGTAGCGTGAGTTATCTTTCCTTTTTATATTGACTTGCAGCTTGAGTTACCTTTCCTTCTTAGTGCATATATTTATATAAAATTAGCTACTGAGTTTTTATATTAATTAAATTAAATCAAATTACTTACTATTAAGTTTATGCTATATTTTTAAACATTTACACAGAAATGAATATGCATTCATTAATTATTTGGTAAACAAAAATTAATTTAATTTTGTTAAAACCTTCGGAAAGTTACAATTTTATATCACGAAACTTAATTCAACGTGAGGATTTCAATTTTACGAAGTGGAAGGGTGTGGCGCACAATTGTATAACATATTTATCCCATTCATAAACTCTATCTAAATCAAATTGGATTCTACTTATAGTTCAATTACAGGAGTCGGAAATTTTTCTGTAAAGGTTTACAATGTAAACAACAATCGCTGAGCTTTCGCTTTTCTGGCTTAGCTCAGTGGTTGTTGTTCAACTTGTGGGCGACTCGTGTAATCTCGATTGTATTTAGATCCGCTGTTATACTGTACATGTACTCATTTGTTTCTATTTCTTGGGGGCACTGCATTGATCAGTGTATGTATGTCAGGTGTGCGTGTTTCAATGTGTTCATAATATAAATGACCGACACTACACTTTTCCATTGCAAGGCTCTATTTAATTTTTGGATCGCCGCGATTTTCACGCACCAGCGTTCTTAGTTACGGTGTGCCATCTAGCGGTGTTTATGAAACTTCCACGAACGATAACTAAAACTCACGATTATTCAGCGATTATTTTATTATTTATAAAACCGGAATGAAAATTTTCCACACTTTTGAAGTTTTAAAATGGTGATTGAAGATTTTACCTTGAGATATGTGTAAATGACTCTTTATTTCAGTGTTGCTGTTTTGAGAATTTCCGTTTGGTATTCCCGACATTTTGTATGAATTAGTACACAGTAACAACTTTTCGATTTTTTAAATAAAAATTATACTGGGTGACAAAAAATGAAAATAAACAGATTGTCATATATTATGCACCCAACTATTTTTTTTTCTAAAAGTTTGGCCCAATTTCGTAACATTGGATGTGCCGCGGAAATTCAATTTTGCATGATTCTTACGTGGAACAGCACTTAAGTAGCGGCCGTCAGTTAATTTATATGGCGGCCGTCAGATAATAAATGGCGGCTATGGTTGGCCATCCTACCCACAATTATTTATTTACACTACCAATAAAATTAATTTTACTACCAGTAAAAATAATTTTACCACCAGTAAAAATAAAACACTGGTCAAAGCTACCCACAATTAATTATTTATACTAGTAGTAAAAATAATTTTACTGTAGCGAAAGAATCAAAGTCAAAAGTATGTAAGTGTATCTGGAGAGGTTTAGATTTCAAACGGGTACTTGTATAATATTTACACGTACACGTACCCGGATTTTTTTTTCTGTTGAGATTTTCATGACGTGTAGAATAAACGTGTACGAGGACTTCGCTCAGTCAATCATTATATGGATAAACATGTTACATGATCAAAATACGTGTAAATGAAGCTAGAAATTCTATATAATGTTTAAAAATCAAATTCCCATTCATCAATCGGCTAGTTTTTATCGTAAAAGCTACAAGTTACAAGTTTGTACTTACTTGTAAATGCCTCTCCTCAAGTTATGAGGACATGTAGAAACCTTGTCATCACCAAACATGATGACGTAATACGCGAGTAATTTCGGTGATTCCCCTTATACCAGTATACATGTACCCGTACACGTTTGAAATCTCAACCTCTCTATTATTTGTACTATTATCTTACCTTTACCTTTGTTACAATCGATTATCGTTACTTTTATTTCTTTACTAAACTGTTCGAAACGAGCGGTAAATTCAAATGATATATACTATTTAGCATTTGAAATCAAGTTTAATTAATTTGAACGGAAAAGTAATCTTTTGGGTTGATTAAACAAAACAAAAACTCATTTTTAACTAAATTGATTATGTAAGCCAGAGCTTAGATATTTTATGATGTAAATGTAAGCTCAAATTTAGAAGAAAAAGCGAAGTAATTACAATGGTTACCTACAACCCAAAATATAAATGAGATCTAAATACTTTCAGATCTTTAATCAGCTTCTCATATTGAAATTTCAAATTGCGATTCATAAATGCATCCTGTGCTTGTCTTCTACATATTATAAAAATAAATTATTAAAGAGTGAGAATGAAAATGATACTTACCTCAAGAAATTGCCAAACAGCGAAGACTAGGCTTGGTGATGCAGCTGGGCTAAGAATCGCAGGCACACTCTGCGACATCAAAGACAATGTCAATCTTCGAACATGTTTACAAGACGTGCTGATGCATTTTTATTTCACCGCGAGAGGCTCATTATCATTACTTTGCAAAGTGAGATTGCAAAATATGATGATGAAATACAATCAGTGTTTTTATGATTTTAATCTATTTTGAATGGATTAACTTACCATATTACATCTCACTTTAAAGAGTGAATTAAAAAAAAATGTAGAACAATATTAAAATACAATATAGAAATAGAGCAATTTGGTAAACAAACTTCAAAGATACTGAAAGGAAATGATGATGGGTCTCTAGGGACTCGGAGGCAACATTTGATGCAGCAGCCTGCAGGGTTAACTTGTCTGTAATGTATTCTGTGAAGTAAGACAGTGATTAATGAATTGAATTATCTGAAAGCAACTAGCAGCTCCTTAAAGTTGAAAATTGAAAAAACATTTCATTAAATAGGATTTAAAAAACTAATTATCTTTATGTATTCACGAATGTCTATTTTAAATATTGTTCATTTAAGGTGCTGAGATTAGCAGTCATTTCATTTGCCTTGTGATTCCAACACATTTAACATGTCTTGGTTTTATGGCTTGTGAAATATATAGTACTTAATAATAAACAAAATAAACAAATGAAAGTAAATACGATGAAGAAACATGCTAATTAAATAAAGGGCAATGAGAAATACTCTAATTGGTCTCTTGGGTTCAATTATCAACACTGGCTGCGTGCAGCAGCTTGTAGGGTTAAATTGTCTGTAATATATTCTGTCAAATTACAGTTTAATCAATTCATAAACATTCATTAATAGCTTTTTCTTAATTTTATTACCACTGGCCATTGCTGAAAAAGATATATAGATCTATAAGTTACTGTCGGTTGCTTTTGTTAATATTTTCTAATATCATGTTTTCTTGTATTCTCCTTAGTATCGTTTTTTTTATGTTGGTCTGTTGATATTTGGAAAGAAGTCACTTTCTTCCAGATTTCCCGGGGAACCGCCTTATCATAATGACACAGCCACAAGTGGAAATACGGTACTTTCACTCATCATGACTTGTCCAAATCTGCGCACAAACTCATTAGAAGTTGTGCCATCATGATATTTAATGATATCCGGATCCCGTTCCTGGTTTACTTCGACTCATCTCTGTAATTTAAATTTAGTCCAGACAAATTGAATACAAGAGTGCAGGTGATGGTCTGTTTGTTTAGTGTTGATACTGCATACATGATTCGTTTAGTCAGTTTTGATGACCTATACTACCAAAGTCCTCCCGACGTCTGCGAGTAGTTCATATGCATGGGTCGTGAATTTGTAAAACTGTTTTTAGTTCAATCTTTCTTTTGAAAACATGAGATTCAAGTAGAATTGTTAAATTTTTTTTCTTTGCTTTCAACACCCATTCACACCCACACATGTAGAGTAATACTTGTTCAAATTCATTGTTTGAAGAGTACGTTTTTGAATTTCATATACAGTTACATGCAAAAATTTATAGCTGTAAAAACAAGCTTTTCGATATTAACAATTCATCTGCCCCCCCCCCCCCCTCTTCTTTATGAAATTTCTATATCCGCGCCGGAGTCCCAAGTATCAAAATTGCATTGAAAAGTATATTATATTCATAGAACATAGTAACAACCAAAGAATATGTCCAGAACCACATTTTTCCCGGGGAAAGGGTGGATGTTCCAATCCCGCTCTATACAGTACAGTACAGTAAATTTATACACGGCAGCTTTGTACTACCTTGATCAATGTTACTTTTTGTCGATAATGGCATTCCATACTGGCGATTTATGCATAGAAATCAAATCAAATTTCAAAATTATACACGGGGGTATGTATCCATACAGTTTGTGATACATATTTACTACGTTGAACAATCCGGAAAATCTTGCTCTGACATTCTGAACAATAGTGTGCAGGTACAGTCATGGATGTCCGGTACCAGCATTGACGAGTACAGTCTGGGATGTTAGCTGACAGACCCCACTCTTCAACCACTGTCCAATGTAGAACCCTCAAAGATATCATTCATTCCATCATTATACATTATTCATTATGCATACATGATGCATTCCAACATTATACATTATGCATACAATATGAATCATATCATTATACATAATGGCATTATATCATTAAACATTATGACATTATCATTATTGGCTTTATGATTGAGAAAGATAGACAAAATTATACTGGTACTGGGAACAGATACTCAGTATGATAATGCTATCAAATCTATAAAAGCCAAAAGCGTCGCGAAATATCGCCTATGTTTGCTACAAACAGTTACGGCCGTGACGAGAGAAAGTTCTTTCCACTGGAGTTTTGCCTCTTCGTGAAACAGCAGCAAATGACATGCACACGACTAAACCCAAAGTCAATCTGGCTGCATTAGTAGGATATTGGAACAATTTAAAACTGCAAAATACAGAGAAAAACTACGGCAGAAAGAGTTTTACTAATGGTTTGAAATTTTAAGATTATAAATACATATACATTACTGTGTACGAATATTATGAAATTGAACCATTAGTAGGAAATATATGGAGTGGGTGGATGGGATTTTCTAATAAACAGTCTTTACGCCCAGCTGATTTGTGAAGTATGTTTACAACCGTTGTACTAAACGTGACGTAATGAAAGTCAAAGTATGACGACACAATGCTTAAACATAGAGTAATTCTCCCGGAGTTTTATCGGGTTCAAGTGCGATTGAGTTTTTCATTGCTATAATAATATAGGGTTATTGAACTTATATTGGTGAATATTGGCACGAGTTGGTTGTGAAAATGCACGAGCTTGCGAGTGCATTTTGACTGACAACGAGTGCCAATATTCACCTATATAAGTTCAATAACCCTTTTATTATATAGCTGAAGTATTTACTTGTTAAATTTTACCCCCTTTCACTCAAACTACTCCAAAATATACGAGAGTTCAATATTGGATGTGCAATAACAGCATGCATTTCTTAACTGTTCAGTATTTAACCCGTCATTAATGCATGAAGCAAACTGATTTTGTGAATGGGGACATCATAATTATGTACATTAAAATATTTTACTTAAGTAAATAACAAATACCGGCTTTGTCAGATTCGGAGGACCGTCGTCTGCCATTTTGGCTTGTTTACGTCGTTACGGTAACGTCAATATTGAACGCTCATACTCGGAATGTTTCGGGCGCATACAATTTATGCAATGCAAAGTTAGCGTTCAATAAATTCTCAGGATATTGAACGCTAACATTCTCTAGATTTTACGCAGATTTTATAATAGACTATTTATTAGCTATATAATAATCTGATTTATTTAGTAAGGAAAATAAATTGTATTATTATAGACAATGAAGGCAAATGTAAAGTTAAATAAGATTTATTTTGTTGTTGGCGAACGAGGCCACGGCCGTAGGGCTGCCGGATGATAAATTGCTAGCCCTAAATTATATACATTACATTAAACATTACATTATCATTATGCCATATTATCATTTGAGGGCTAATAGTCAAAACATTGTTTGGAACGACTTCAACCACTGTCCAATGTAGAGCCCTCAAAGATATCATTCATTCCATCATTATACATTATTCATTATGCATACATGATGCATTCCAACATTATACATTATTCATTATGCATACATCATGCATTCCAACATTAGACATTATGCATACACTATGCATCATATCATTATACATAGTGGCATTATATCATTAAACATTATGACATTATGCATTGTCATTATTGGCTTTATGATTGAGAAAGATAGACAAAATTATACTGGTACTGGGAACAGATACTCAGTATGATAATGCTATCAAATCTATAAAAGCCAAAAGCGTCGCGAAATATCGCCACATGGTTGTTCAAGCAAATGTGAGAACAACCACCGCCAATAAAATTGGAGGATGAGCGACGCTTACATCGACCGTGTTCTACGTTCGCCATTGAATGAGCAGACTTGTTGCAGCTTACTTTGTAAATTGTATAATAGTTAGACATTGCCAAGTTCAGATAGATGAACTCCATCGTTAACAAACAATCCGCTAGAATCCCAAGATATCTCGGGATAGCTGATATAGAAACCATTGTTCACAACAAACAATTTGCTCATAAAACTGTTAATTCTTTTGGCTGCAATATTTTGAGATTTAACATTTTTACTGTAACGCCATGAAAATCTTGGAAGAATATGAGACCAACCAAGGAGGGTGTTTGGAAGCTCAGACTGAATCCTTTGAAATGTTTTTTTTCATCCTCATTCGAAGTTCGAGTAAATGCACATTACCAATATCATTACCCCCACAGTGAATTATTAAAATTTCAGGCAATGGTTCATACCTCCATAGTAACTGAATGCGAGAGAACAATTTTTTCCAAGTTAGACCACCCTTGTCCTGCCAAAGGATGTGATAATTTAGACGTCTAAGTCCCAGATGTGATTTTTCAGTTGAGAGCCTTGCTCGTTGGAATGCCCGCTTGATAATGGATGAACCAACTATCCATATACTTTTTTCTTGACCTATGTGATAAAATATATTCTACTAAGTTCTAATATAAGTTTTATAAGCATTTGAAATCCATCTACCTTTTTTCATTATTTCGGATTCAGAATACCCTTTTGAAAAACTGTCCGATGCAGCTCCAATTCGGAAAGAGTGAGAAGTGTAACGTGAATTTGAAAGACCTAAATTATTTATTGCTTTATTAAGGACTGAAGTAAATTGATAACAGGTAAGAGGACTGCCGTCTACATGAACAAAAAGCTGACCATTAATTTTTGGTCTGACAGACAAATATCTTTGTAAATGAAAAAGAGGGCAAATAACTGTAATATCTGACTCGTTCAACTGAATTGACGATCCTTTTCCTGATTGGTCAGTTTTGGAATATGGAACTGTTATCTTTAATAATTTCTTATTCAGTGACTGGTCAAAGAAAATTTGTATGTGGTTAATGCCAATAACATGGCGAATGTCGCGTGTTTTACTGCATGTAAATTCACCGACTCTCAAAAAAGCATGGTATGCTAAGGAAAAGGCCGAGCAAAATAAATATGTTTCAAAATTAGAGGAACACACTAAACTTGAACTTGACATGAGGTTTTTCAAAATGTTTTCAGTAATAGGCAAACGACGGTCAATTGTTTTGCGAGAACGTTTTATACCCTCTAGTAGTTTTCTAATCATGAAACATTGTGTATAGTCGTTGGTGCCTATCAGTTTGCACTTAAAACTTATACCAGCTAAATAAGATGATATAGTGCTGTACGCTAAATTGCGAAGTGATAAGTGAGCAATGAATATACACAAGTGAGAGAGGGGAGGTCCCCAAATTTCCTCAAAACCGTAGTCCTTCCTGAAACTAGAAAATAACTTAAAACTATTGGAATACAGTAGTTTTGTGTTTGGGGCAATAGATTAAAGTGTTAAAGACTCTATTTCAGCTCTAATATCATCTTCGTGAAATCTTCTGGGATCGATATAGGATCTTGGTCCGCTTCTGGTGCAAGAGACCGGAATCTTTCCCACTGTTTTCGAGAAATAGAATCAGCGATTGAATTATTGCAACCACAAATATGCTTTGCTTTAAAATACATATCATTAACCATTGAATGAAGCACTAGAGGGCGCACTAATTCCATAACTCTTTTAGATTTTGATGTCTTTTTATTCAGAATCGATACTAAAGCAATGTTGTCGGTATGAAACATTATTTTCTTATTTTGGAAATGATTTTTGAATAACAGAACTGCCAAAACTATTGGAACTAATTCTAAGAAAGTAATATCAGATATTATATCTGAATCCTGCCATTGTGTAGGCCACTGAAAATATGCCCAATGGCCTTGTAAATAAACGCCGCAACCAAGGTGAGCATTACCCGCACTATCTGTATTTAATTATTAGATCCAGTGAGCTAGGCATTCCGCAGCACATGCCCGCTTGCTCGACATTCGAGCCAAATGTAGTCCGATCCCAGCGTGTTTAATGCATCAGCATTGCCTTGAAATGATAACACCCGTGAATATGAACTATACTTCATTGATGCTTCAAAATGTACAATAGCACAATTTACACGATACTACATATGGAATGGAACAAGGTTTGTAAGTGGATGAAAAGGCCGCAATTTTTGTGGGGGACAGGGGGATACATGCAATTGTACCAAGACAGTATGGGCACAAAGGAGGCCGAGTGTAAGCACAAGTGCCTGATCCGAACAATTACCGCGTTCTGGACCAGTGTAGGTGGGACCGCCCTTCTCCCTGTCTCCAGCGCCACCTGGTTTTACATTTACCAGACTGTGGCCTCCCCCCGCTTGAACGAGGTGGAGGTGGGACCAGCCCTGGCAGACCATGGCCCACGATTGTTACCATATTTGCACAACTACACATTGTTACTTTGAGCCACGTCCCCCTGCTTTGTATGCAGGGTGGGGAGACCACCAGGTTATGGGGCCACTTGATCCCAGCCTACACTACGGTATCCCCCAGTCCCCGCCACAGGACATAGGCACTATGTCCCCCCACAAAAATAAGAATTGAACACTTAATTTGAGCTACTCTGAAGGGTAGATGTTAGACGTGTTATTTAAAAACAACTGAATCCCAGATTGCAAGTTGTTTAGATAGATGTCTAGACCTGTTTTGGATAAATGAGTACCATCGTGCCTGAACAGGGGAGTTTCTGAAACCCTGAGAGTTTTGTCATGGTTAATATAACAGCCAGTGACTTCTTGGATAATAAACTTTTTGATAGCCTTATTGACTTTGAAGCGTTTGCTATTGATTTTGCCGCTTGCAGTAAGTGGGGCACCGTGTCAATATAATCTGGGTAACATTGATGAAAAATTAATGTGGTGTTGGGAAGAAGTACATTGTAGCGGTACAAGCTACACTGGATTCTGTGGACAAGTTCAATGCCTGTCAATGCAGGTGTAGTAAGGTCGTTAGAGCCAAGAAGTATTAGCAAAAATTTTGGTGGGGGTACATGAAGTAAGTGTTCAGACACCACACTATCCAGTTGTTCCCAATGCATTCCCCTGCGACCAAGCCAATTGATTAAAACAGGTAAATTAAGGTTACTTCCCCCTGACCGTTGGGTTGTTGCATGGTGTCCTGCCCAAAAAGAGATTGATGATCCAAGGATCCAAATTGTAGGAGTACCTACAATAACTTTGGTATGGTTAGCATAGGAGAACATCTAATAAATTAAGAGTTATGTTCGGATATAACTTAAATATGCAGCAGATCGCCATCTTCCCTTGGCCTTGATTTCAGAATCAGAAAGGTCCATTTTTTGCTAATTCTGTTGCCATGCCTATTCTGAAGCTATGTGACCTAGAGTGACCCGATACTCCTATGAATTGCAGTGATTTTTTGAGTACTGCTTGAAACTGATATTTTGTTAAGGGCTTAGTGTTCAAGTGTGCTAGCAAGGGGCCGGTTCTGGATACTCGGTCTCGAAGGCGCAGGAACTGACTGATGGTCGCAACTGGGTTAAGCGTGGAGTTATGATATGGAGTGATATCCACTTTGGCAGAGCTGCCTATCTGGTCCGTTTTGGACTTTTGTATGATAATTTGGCAAAGGCTATGATGCACAATAATAATGTAAGAGCGCTGTAGTGCAATTGTTTCAGAAACTCTCAGCAAACCATAATAAGTGATGGTGAATGCCGCCGAAAATAATGCGGACTCATAAACAGACCTGCATACATTGGGTTGGGAGTGGGTAATTCGGCAGAAAAGTTCGTAGGATATAGGAATACGGATATCCTTGGTTACGCCTGCTGACCTACGCAGTCCTTCAAGGGTTTTGGTAACAATGAAACATTTGGTTGTATCTTGAAGGCCATGTATTTTATGCTTGTAGGCGATGGCATTTAGATAAAGTGATTCAGTCCTGTAAGACATGTTTTGCAGTGAAAGGTGCCCAATGTAATGTAGAAACTGTGTGACTGGGACTGGCCAAAATGGGTGGAAATGGAACTGAACAAGAAAATTGTGGAATTTGTTAAGCGCAGCCGAATATGCTTGCTGTGTAGATGGTGCTAATGATCTGTGAAGAAGTCTGCCTCCAGCTTTAGATTTGCCAGATGTCGTGTGGCAGTGGAACTGGGGACAGGTCTGCTTGGGGTGCCAGTCGCCTGAATCTGCCCCACTGTGAACGAGATAAGGAGTCTGCTATAAAATTTTGTTTGGTTGGGATGTATGACGCCTGAATACAGATATTGGACTTGAGACATGTTAATACTAGCTTGCGAACCAGGTTCATAACCCGGTCGGATTTGGATGTAGCCTGGTTGATAACCTGTACCACTGCCATATTGTCAATGTGAAATAGGAGTTTGGAATGAGCAAACTGGTTTTCCCATAAGGTGAGAGCGACAACCACTGGAAAATATTCCAAAAAAGTCATGTCTCTAATGATGTCTTGCTCAGCCCAACTACTTGGCCAGGACCCATGTGCCCACTTCCCCGCAAAATAAATACCAAAACCCCCCTTCGGCCCCCCTGCGCTGTCTGTAAACAATTGAATTGTTTCATCATATACCCAAGGTTGAAGCGAAATCACAAAAATGCCATTGTGAGACTCTAAAAAATTGATCCAGACCTCAAGGTCTGCTTTGATGTTTTTTGTTACCCTGATTCTGTGATGGTATCTAGTGATGCCGATAGTTGAATTGATGCGCCGGCGACAGAAGGCTCGTCCTGGGGCGATGACCTTGCAAGCAAAATTAAGTAGAGCAATGAGAGACTGCATTTCGCGAAGCGAGACCTTTTTGGCGTTGTAGAAGTACCGTAATGAAGACTTAAGTTGATGTCAGCGCATATAGACTTGAAAGCCTGAAGGGAGTGGTGGGTGACAAAAGAATGGGGTGGGTCACAAAAAAGAAAGTCATCAAGATAATGAACAATGAACTGGTTCTGCGTATGTTTTTGGATGAGCCAATGTAAAAATAACGAAAACTTTTCAAACAATGCGCAACTAATTGAAACCCCAAACGGTAGCATTTTATCAAAGTAGTACTTGCCTTGAACTCTGAACCCAAGCAAATCGAAATCGCCAGGGGATACAGGGAGCAGCCTAAATGCTGACTTAATGTCAGTCTTTGCTAAAATTGTCCCCCTTCCAAGCTTGGCTATAAACTGTGCTGCTTGGTCTATGTTGCTATAATGTACTGAACATGCTTTAGGGTCAATGAAATAATTGATCGATGCATTTTCAGGGTAAGACAGATGGTGTATGAGTCGCATGTCACCATCTTTTTGGGGGACCAGGCCTAGTGGTTAAACTTGCAAGTTGGGAAATGGTGGTGAATTAAAGGGGCCAGACACGCGTGTTAAGGCAACTTCTTTGTGAATTTTATTGTTAGCTATTGTTAAATTAGCATTAAGGCTAGGGAGATTATTGGACTCGGGTGGTGACCTAGGCCCTCTATACTGAAGTTTAAAACCATGTAGAAATCCTTCCCGAATAAAGTTGCCGTCCCTGTATCCTTCCAAATGTTTGCATAAATTATAGAACTTAATAGGTGTTGTTCCCAAAGAATATATGGGACTGTTATTTTGGGCATCTGCTGCTTGGGTGGTTGTCTCCACACTTGCTGCATGCGTGCTTGTATCTGCACCTGGGGAAGAAAGGGCAACTTACTCCCTTATTGAAATGGTTGCAGTACATTACTGCAGAACGGCTTGGTTGATTAAAATGACTACTTTGGTTCTGATGAGCATTGTTGCGGGTGTGGGTTTCTGACCTATTCGAAATGTGCAACAACCAAAATTCTTGGTTGATGTTGCCCCACGACAGTTGTGGCTGACTGGCCATTCTGAGACGAAATTTGCTTATCGTATCAAAACCAATAATTAGACCTAGATGCTGCAAGTCTAATGTCCCTGAGATATTTAAGCAATTCTTGCGCCCGTGTCGGAAACTTTTCTAGCATGATGCTAATGAAGCTGACAAAAGCGGAAGTCCACTTGTCTATATTGAGGTAAGAATTGGTCTTGGGCTTAACGATGCACAACCGCCCCTCCTTAACCTTAATATCACCTTGTGAATCGTAATCTTGCAATTCGTTGGTGGTTTTAATGAGAAGGGAAAGGTCTATGAATTTGCCCTCCCAAATCTGAGTCTTAATTCTTTGCCGGATGTAGGCGCCCAAAGAATCATAACAACTTAATTGTTGATAAGGGTGGGAGAAAAATGATTCACCCAGCTCTAGCGTGGTGTTAGGGTCTACTGTAGATGATGAAGGTATCTCTTTGTCAGATACGTAAGGCAGTAGTGGCTGGTCTTGGGGTGGACCACGTGGTGATGGAGGGGGCACCGGGGTGCTTTGTTTGCACCGCTTCCCTTTCCCTCTAGCGGGCGTTCCGATGCTCTCTCTTCTTTTCCGAGATGCTCGGGTGTTTGGTCTGGTCCTAACCGGTGGCATTGTCCTAAAGGATGACAACGATGATGTCTGAATTTTTTGGCTGTCGAAAAAAAACACGTCCTTCTTCTTCGGTGGCAATCTCTCACCCGAGGGCGTATTACGCTGCGCTACAACACCTCTGTCAACGGCTAAATGTCAAGATTCTTGGCAAAACTCACCTATACCTATAGCATCATGGATAATAATCTTATAAGTTTAAGTTTTATGCTTTAAATCTTAAAGTAGGTTCACAAAAACAACGAATTCCATGATTATACTAGTATTATTGAATGAATGAATATTTATATAAACCTTCTAATTCGCTCAGATGTCTCATATTTACCATCTTCTGATTTTGAAAAATTCAGAGAAGTGTTTGATTTGCTCAGATATTATCATTACAGTTCGATATGCTAAGTTAGTTTTTGTACATTTTGATATAACTTTTTAGACGTTGACAGAGGTATTAGTGGAGCGTAGCGGGAACGATAACTCTGGGTAGAGATTGGTTCGAAGGATTTTGAAAAAGAGAACGACATCCGGGGACTGTTTGTTGTTCATTAACTCGTGCCGTAGCATAGTCGTACCATAACGTAGTCGTAAGGTAATACCATTGTAGTATAATTGTTAAGGTCGCCCAGGGTGACAGCCCGGGTGGAAACCTGTACTAAATTAATAGTTGACTATTTGATATAAAATCAAATAATCTTGAATAAATGAAGTTCAAAATTTGAAAACCAATTAACTTCCAAAAAATTGAAACTACCGTTGAATTGCTCAAGGAAATTTAACCAAACCCGTAGGTCGCTCTTCATACCAGCATTGACCCTAATAAAATGAGACGGATGTCTAATACCACACATGGCATCGCAGAAACGGCGATTAAAGGCACGAGCTGAGGGAATGGCTTTGACGCAAAAATTCAAGGAACCAACTAAGGATTGTAGATCTTTTAATGTTATTTTGGATTTACCCAAAATTGTTTCAATAGTTTCCTTAAGTGCAATGGGTTTTTTTTCCTCTGGTATACTTATAACCATTTTTCCTGTGTCTATTTCTATACCAAGATTAACCAATGAACTTTTAGGACCAACGGTTTTTTCCTCCGCCAGCGGAATTCCAAATTCACGACAAGTATTCTGAAAATTTGACATTAATAATTTACAGCCTTCGAATTCTCTAGCAGCGAAAAGAAAATCATCTAAGTAATGGCTTATTGTTTTTTGGCCTGTTTTTGTGATTGTTACCCACTGTAAAAAATGGACAAATTTTTCCCAAAGGGCACAACTTGCAGAAACAGCCCATAGGTAAGCACATATCGTAATAAAACTTATTATTAAGTTTAAAACCTAATAACTCATGATCAGAGGGATGTATTGGTAATAAACGAAATGCTGATTTAATATCCTTTTTTGCAAGAAGGGAGTTTTTACCTAATGCTGCAATCATTTCTAATACTTCGTCAAACGGTGTGTAATGAACCGTACGATATTCCGTATCGATAAAATCGTTTACACTATTTCCTTCTGGAAATGATAAATGATGTATTAAACGCCAACACCCATCTTTTTTAACCACAATACCTATAGGTGATATTCTAAAATTTTGTAGGGGAACTTGATCAAAAGGACCTGCAACCCGACCTAAAGCGACTTCCTTGTCTATTTTTTGCTTAACTTCCACTGGATGTTGCCGAGTTGATATTAAATTGGTACATGTTGATGCAAAACGAGAGCCTAAATATTTTATTTTAAAGCCATATGTAAAACCTTCCCTTAATTCATTAGCGTCTGAAGTTTTATGATAAATAGAAAGGTAAGCCTCCATATTATGTACATTAATTGGTGTTGTTCCAGGGTTTCTGAAAGTTTGCTGACTGTGTTTTTTCCATGAGCGACGAAAAAGGCTAGGGGAGGACTTGTCCTGGTTATTAGACACAATAAATCTGTTTGAATTTTGATTTGTTACTTGACATTTTGTAGCAGGGTGCTTACCAGAACACTTCAAACAAATATGATTATATTGACAGTAAGGACGAACACAAAAACCTTTGTTATTGAAATCAAAACATCCCTTTTGTTGGGATGTCTCTTGTCTAGGTACATTTGAAGAATTTACGTACAATAGCCAAAACTCTTGGTCGATTTTGTTCCAGGGAATACAAACATTTCTTGCCTTCTTAAGACGAAATTGTCTGTCATATTCCCTCCAACCAAATCCTGTCGACCGACTAGCTGCGGCTTTTACATTTGCCATATATTTAAGCATTTGCTGGGATTGATCAGAATGAGCAACTAAGTATATGCTCATGAAAATAAAAAATGCATCTAACCATGTTTGAATGTCGAGTATTTTGTTTTGACTGACCGGTTTGACGGATAACTGACCATTACTTAAGACAATTTCGTTTTCTTGATCGTTGACTAGATGCCTATCTAGTAAACTGTACAATTCAATAAATTCACCTCTAAAGATTTTCTGTTTTGTAGCTTGAGGTACGTGCGCACCTAATTCATCGTCCACGCTTAAAATTGCATTTTTTATTTCTAAACATGGCTCTAAATTGTTTGATTCCACGCTCAAAAGGAACTATACTAGTACCTTCATTTGGAACAGGCTGTTTTGGATTGATTAAAACATCTATCCGTTGTTCTGCATCGGGACTTGCGGCCGATACGCTGCTTGAAGGTCCAGATTTTTCTGATGTTTCTGGTTCGTTCCTTGAGGATGAAAGGACGCTGTCTTGTATCTGAGTAATAATGGTTTGGATCGTCTGCTTTAACTCGGGTAAAATTAATTCAGATACCGATGAGGCCACTTCCTCGATGTTTACACCTGTATTGGCTACAGCGGTCGGTGTAGATTGAACTTTCGGCTTTTTTCCCGGCAAACGTGATTTCCCTGTAAATTTCCTTTTTTCCTTCAAAGGTCGAGGTTCAGCAGAATAAGAAGATTGCCGGGGCTGCATTTTACAAATAAAGCTGGTTTTTTGATTTAAAAACTTCAAAATTCAAATCGATTTTCTAATAAACAGTCTTTACGCCGAGCTGATTTGTGAAGTATGTTTACAACCGTTGTACTAAACGTGACGTAATGAAAGTCAAAGTATGACGACACAATGCTCAAACATAGAGTAATTCTCCCGGAGTTTTATCGGGTTCAAGTGCGATTGAGTTGTTCATTGCTATAATAATCTGATTTATTTTGTAAGGAAAATAAATTGTATTATTGTTTGATTGATTGAAATATTTATTGATTTGAAGTGTTGTTGGATTGAAATATTGATTGATTGATCACTTTATTGAGCATTGATCTTACGACATAACTACCAAAGTCGATGTAGATCATGCATTGTAGTTTAATGACTTATTATAAAATACAATAATATAGTGAAGTGGAATAGTGATTGTGAAGTGAATTTAACTTGTATTGTATTACTCAAGTAAAGCCATGACAAAGACTGCCAACTTTATGTTGTTGATCTATTCTATTGAAATAATTGTATTTATGGTTTAAATGCGTATTTTCATGCTTTCAAGCCAATTTTTGTGTAATATACATTGAATAATTGTTTCTATTTTCCCAACTCAATACTTTTCTATATCTTCCAATCAGCATTCAGTTATTAATCACGTGACTCCAAATTAGTGTCACTCTACGTATTTGACCTGCATGTAGCTAGGCAGACTTATCTTCAAACAAAATGTGATCTGTATTTTACTGAATATCACTTTTCTGGATATTTCTCATGCACACAAATAAAAAGTATTATCAGAACAAGTAACATGTACTTGAACAACAGAAACATATGTGTTAATCAGACTCTGGAAAATTTGCGTTTTATAGCAAAATCGTAAATCGAAATGAATCCAGACTGCTACATTATTTAAGGCTACCTATAATAAGTGTGATAGACCAGTGTTAACAAAACTAAGAAATTGTATATTGAAACGTGCATATATTCTAAACCCCCTATTCCTAAAGAAAAACGTCCATGCTGATCATGTAAATTATATATTGAGGATGAAAACAGATTTGTACTGTATTGTGAAAAGTACAGATGACAGTATAATACCATTGTCACAGATGGACCGAGTTTCCTCAAAGTAAATATAAAAGAAATGACACACTGCACAACACTTTACACTATATATATATTTTCCACTTTTACAGATTACATTTTTGTTTACTTTATAATATATATATATATATATATATATATATATATAAAGCACAGAAATAGCAATGAAGTATTGCCTAGATGGTCGAGCGGTCTAGCGCGCTGGTTACATGCTGCTAGGACATTTGGTTCCGCAGGTCATGAGTTCAACCCCGGGTAGTGTCGGAAGTGGGTATCCACATAAAGTGAAATTTTCTGTGCTTTATATATATATATATATATATATATATATATATAAACACACACACACACACACACACACACACACACACACACACACATATATATATATATATATATATATATATATATATATATATATATATCCACTTTTATAGATTACATTTTTGTTTACACAGTTCATTAAATAATTAAAGTTGGTTTCTGCTTCCACATATGATCTTCTTCCCAAACTTTGGCGGGCAGAGGTATTACGTGCAAGGTGAAGATAACGAACAGTGATCAATCTCATAACTCCTATCAGCAATACAAAATAGATAGTTAGGCAAACACGGACCTCTGGACACACTAGAGGTGGGATATAAGTGTAAATGTGAAGTATGGATATTCCGATACAAGTAATCATGCGAGATCAGGTGCCTAGGAGTAGTAAGCATCCCCTATCATATATGACACATTAAGCACATTTCTAAAGCATGTTTTGTTTTTTCAATCAACTGAAACTCGCAATTTGATAATTTTCATGCTTCCTTCATTTGAATGTTATCATGATGGTACTGCAACATTTTATGGATCAATGTTAAACGTGTGTGGATTTAAGATTTCAATTTAGAGGGACATGGAAAGTATGGGAGAAACAAAGGATCTGTTAGTCGCTTTTAGGTTCCCAGTTCATCCAGATATCAGTGTTGTAATACACTGAACACATGTGATTCCTGTCATTAGTATCATTTCACCGCCCGATTTAAAATTCCGGACGCCGGTGTTTAAATAGGTCTGAAGGATACTTGGACAGACATAGTTAGTTACGTCTCAGTCTGTAGAAAACACGGTGAAGCATTTGACATGGATACTCTATATTCAAGAGTGAGACTGAGTATTCAGGGATGCAACATGCAGGAATAAACAAACGAAGGAACATAAGCAAAACTGCTTATGTAACAGCTATAAGATCATATACAATAAACAAAGGATCACGCAGCATATATAAGCAATTTTACAAAACATGCAGGCCTTTAAAATTACCGGTATGACAAAACAATGAGTACAGCAGTCAAACATGTGCATGCGATGGTGTCGCACATTTGTTTTTTAGCTCCCAAAACGCGCAAATTTGGTTCAACTCGTGTGATAGGAATGAGAGTACCAAATCTCCCGGATGTGTAACTCAAACACAGTTTACTCAATATTGAGCGCAGGTATGTGTCTAGTTGTAGCATTTTGCTAATATCAAGATTGAAATTAATTGAAATTGAAAGAAATATAGAAGTTTTAATTATTTGTCGGAATGAACAATTAATTTAAAAAAAGTTACTATTAAGATTCATTGGAAATGAATTGGTTCTCTTTTCCCTACAAATCGAGCTTAAATTGGAATGTTTACATGGTTTATTGTTATTTCCGGGGTAATGGATTTACATCTAACAGCTAAAGTCCACGTGCATGAACTGGCCGAAAAGAAAACTCAGAAGATCCTAATTGATACCGCATGGTATCAGTTATGGAATCAGTTGCCCGAGTCTGTCAGAAGCTGTGGTTCTATTACATCTTTTAAATCAGCATATTTGCAGCATTATTTCTCAAATAAGTGATATATAGATATGATGTATATGTTTATTTTCCCCCCAGTGATATCGTGTGTGTATTTTATGTACATGTATATATTTTATATTATGTTATCTATTTTTCTATTCTCTCATTTATCTGTCCGTGAATATGTTTTATACAGGACCACAATGTAAACTAGTCATTTGTACTAATTGTGCTATCCTGTCTAAATAAAAGAATTTATTATTATTATTATTATGGTAGATTAACAATAATTTTGTAAACTCTCATGTATATCACACTTGGTACTTCACATTACACAGACACTCGACGTTTTAAATATCTATGATAAAACAAATTGACTTCCTGTAAACATAATGTTCACGTGAATATCATGTTTACAGGAAGACAATTTTTTAATCATAGCTATTTAAAACGTCGAGTGCCTGTGTTCATAATGCTGACCTTAACTTAAGAGATGATGCACTGATTCTTGTTAGAGAGGAAAATTTAATATAATTTTATATCTGTGTACGTAAGTAAAGGGCGGATACAGAAAAACAAAATAACCTGGAAATGGGCAAGTTAAATTGAGAAACGGATCTGAGACGCGTTTTACAAAAGAACTTACGACTTACGACCATTTTTACATACTGGAATTTTCCAGTTTCTTGTAAGATCATTCGCTCCAAATGCAAAATATTTTTTTTTTAAATGTTGAAAATCAAGCCTCAGAAAAGTTTTACTTCATTCATTTAAAGTAATAACTGTGTAATACAATTTAAGACTTGCGACTTTATCGTAAGTTGTTTTGTAAAACGGGGCCCTGGACTGTTGCTTTATTTAATGGACAATGAACTGTCTTCACATATATTTTTCTTCATGATGAAAGGTGAAGCTAACGAACAGTGATCAATCTCATGATTCCTATAAGCAATACAAAATAGATAGTTGGACAAACACGATACTTTTATTTATTGTTGATTTGAAAGTAATTTCCAAATAAAAATTATTTAGCAATTTATTAATTCATACGATTTATTACCGAGTGTTACCATTGCCATAGTGATAAAGATCTTCCAAGAGCTCATTTGGGCTTTGTTGATACTGCCGTTTTGTCACCTTCGAAGCGGTTTATATATAAATTCCTCAGGTTTTATCTTGTGATAGGGTATAACAATTAAAAAGACATACAATAGTCCGAGTAAAAGCGAAAGATAATATATCTTACGATATTTTGTTACTCCAAAAATTGCATATTTTGAGATAATAAGAGGTATAAAAAGGTAATATATAACGAATGGAATAGGTGTGAAAAGCTCACATTGTGTTGCTGTGAAAGATGATTGAAAGATCACGTTTTTCGGTTTGTGTCCAAAATTGGACCATATGTATATTTTTTACCATACAAAAGGTGTACAAAAGATGAACTTTTCTACCTTTCCTAAAAGTTCAGAAGGAGCATGCTAATCCGCCTTTGTCATATACAATAAGGAGGTTTTTTATTATTATTTTTTTTTTTACATGCAGTGGAAATAGTAATTATAGCACATTTTTGTGTGATGGGACTGGTATTGTATTGTTTATTGACCAAGAACCATACAGTTCATGGGTATAAAGTATATACAACAACTTATACAATGAAATAATAACAGAACATAATATATCATACTGATGTACATAGACAGGATAGATACTGAGGATAATCTTATAATAACTGAGATCTAATAGACGAACATTTATATAGGCATTTACCAAGTTTACATAATTCCGTAATATTTCCAGTTGATAATAGGTTGGCAAGCTTGAAAGTGGAGGGGTGCTTATAATAACATTTCTTTAAATATTGTTTTCTACAATCATTATAAAAAGGACATACTAATATGAAATGATATTCATCTTCAATTCTCTCTGAACATAATTTACATTTTCTTTCGTTTCTTGAAATATTGCTAAATCTACTTTGTTCAATTTCTAATCTATGTGAGGATAATCGGTATTTACTTATATTTTGAACATACATACTTGGAAAAGATTTTGTTAGATACAATTGTAATTTAAAACCTTCATTAACATATTTATATAAATTACAGTTTGGTGACGTTTCAAAAACACTATTCATTTCTTATATAAACACATATTGTAGTCTTTGTTTTACTTCAGATAAAATTTTGTTTTCATTTATATCATAAGTACAATTCCATACATATCCAAATCCTAAAGAATGTAATGATTTTCTTACATATGTCAACCAACACGTAAACGGATTTAAGTCACAAACATCTAACATTTCCTGATAAATACTCTTTAAAATACAATTATTTGTCTTCTTTAATTTAACCAATATTTCAATATTCTATACTTTCTTAGCACATGTAGAGGTATCCGTCCTAGACCATCATAGACATAGTAGACTTCTTGACACAAAACTTTTTGACAAAAATTCAAATGAACATTTTCCAAATCATTTGCTGGTTGTGAGCCCCAAACTTCACAACCAGAATTTGCTACACTTCCTATATACGTACCAAACAACGACAACTGTGTACTTACATTTAAATGCTTATTTTTCATTTTCGTTAACAGGCTACTTAAATTTGTTCTACATTGCGCTGCCAAATCATTTTGTGTTTGGGGAAATTTTCCATTAAAATTTAATGTTATACCCAAATAATTAAAATTTTCAACAATACTAACCAACGTGTTGTCATACTTTCAACAATAATTATTTTTTTTAATTTACCACCCTTTCTAAAATTATCGTTGTTTTATCCACATTAACCTTTATATTCCAATTTGGGGCATAATCTTGTAATGTATCAACATATCTTGTAAAGCCTTGTTCTGTCTCTGAAAAAGTACAGTATCATCAGCATACATAATTAAAAACAAAACAATATCTTTCATTTCAACTGGGATACACATGTTTTCAATAAATTCCATCTCGAAATCATTCACATAGAGAGAGAAAGAAATGATGAGAGTGATTCCCCTTGCATCAAACCCTCATTACAATTGAAGAGAGAAAAGAAATGATGAGAGTGATTCCCCTTGCATCAAACCCTCATTACAATTGAAGAGTTCTGATAACTGATTTTTGTGTCTTACACATGATTTAATGTTAAAGTACATAAACTTGACAATTTTTAACATTTGACAGTCAATACCATGTTTCGCTAATTTAAAAAATAACATTTTTTTGTCTATTTTATCAAAAGGTTTTTGATAATCTACGAAGCAACAATATAATTTCTTACCCCTAGCAAGGTTTCGATCAATACGCAATTTCCGGGTTGCCCAAAAGTTCTTTCCCTTTGTGAAACTCTTACGCACAATGAGACGCAAAACATATTATCGTCCACATGCCATGGTACAAATGCTTATCGCTGCCTTCATATATTGCCTTAAGGCCGATTATCAGACATCATGCAACCACCCAATCTGCAGGGACACACAATATTAGTAAGTTTACTAGTATTTAATAATAAATTAGCTCAAACAAAAATCGATAATCACCATTTTTCTTTTATTAAAATATCACTCGTGCAGAAGAGGAAATAAAAAAAATAATTTCATAATTGTATTTAATGGCCTGATTCAAACAAATATTATACTTGATATGGTCAGTTTAATGTATACCAACGGCTGATATAAACAAAATTGACATTTTCATTACTTTTATCTGCATTAACATAGCTAGTCTTTAGTATAAGTATATATCTTTTACCCACCCAAAGCCTTCAACAGAACACTGAACGTACCTCCATCAGAGAAGAGCTGGTATCTCGGAAGATGCGTATTAATGCATGTAAAGCATAAAAAATAATATCTTCATTGCTAGACCACACATTGAATCTTTCATTAAGTATGGTTGTAAAGAGTTTTGACAAGCAACTAACCAGTGTAATTCCACGATAATTATTACAATCGTTGACATCTCTTTTTTTTAAAAAACAGGAGCTATAATTCCCTCTGACCATATATTGGGAAAAATCCCAGAGAAAAATACAATATCAAAGAGTTCTACCAAATATGTAGTAAGGTATTCATCGAATAAAATAAAATATTTATTCAATAAATTACCAACTCCAGGATATTTTTCTTTTATTAAGCGCTTGATTATACGAGTTACCTCAGCTGCGATAATTGGCACGTTATGTTCTGGTTATGCTGAACTATCAATTATTGGAGGATAACTGTCATCAGTTACGGACTGTGTGTGTTTTTCTGAGGACGACGGTACTTGAAAATGTTAATATAAATCTACAAGACTAGGTCCACATGATGGGTTTCTTTTGTTCTTTCGAAAAAAAAAAATCGATAAGATACCTGTTTTCCAAATATTACATTTTATCACCCTATCTTAAATATTCACGCCGCATTCATGTTTCGTAGTTTTTATAGGATTTCTTAGAAGTAACAAGTAAATGTCTGTTAGTGTGAACGTACCTTGTACATGTAAAAATTTCAAATCACGCAAATATGTTTTTCTTAATTGTGCACTCTTTTCATCGAACCATGGCTTATCGTCCCTTGACTGGTTATATTTACTGTGATTATTTGTGTGAAAGCTCACAGTGATTTACTACAAAAAGGAAAAAATATATTTCATTAAGAAACATTTGTGAATGATTCAACACATACATTGATACTTTTCGTATTCATTTCTACATTAGACAATATTTCATTAAGTGATTGCAATTGATTACACAGTTGTGTTTTTACATCATTATATACAGTGTCATCCCATTTTGTTTTCACAAAACCTAGTATCTGTCCCAGTATTAATTTTGACACAAATATGGAAACTCAATGGAGCGTGGTCAGACCATTCATTAGAATCTTCGACATGAAAATAATCTACAAAATAAAAATAGTTTTCAGACACAATTGTAAAATCATTTATACTTGCTCCACGATGATTAAAAAGTGTAAATTTACCATCTGCATCACCAAAAATACGTCCATTAAATATTCGTATACTTGTAGAACATCATAAATCTAAAAGCTTTCTACCAAAACTATTTACCACCAAATCTTGTGATTTTTGTCTCTGACATTGGAGAATCAAAATTAGATTCTATAACTGATGACAGCATATCATTTAACTCTATATTCAAAACTTTGTATTCAATAAAATCTGGAGAAGTTCCTATTCGTGAGTTACAATCACCGCTAATTATGACACAGCTGTTTGCTTTATACATTGATATGTCTTCATTCAGAACATTAAACAAATTTTAATTTTTCTTGTAGAAGACATTATTTTCATGTGAAATGTAAACAAAACCTAAATATAAATCAGTGTTTTCTACGCTAATATCTTTATGTAACTTTACCCAAAGAATACATTCATGTTGTACCTTTTCCAAAAGATAAAAATCATGTAACTCCTTTTTATAGATAAGCGTTAAACCTCCAACCTTACAAGATTTCCTTGGGAAACATTTGTAAAATATTTTTCTCTGATTAAACAATCATCGATATCAATATCTGCATCTAGCCAACATTCTGACAAGAAAACAATATCATATGAATTAAATAGTGAAATAAATGCTGGATCATTTATTTTTTGATGGATTTGTCTATTAATGTTCCAGGAACATATTTTGAGAATATCCCCAGCGTTTTCCTATACTGAAGACCGGTCACTCGCGCTGGGTCGGTAAAAACGGTTGTTGATGTACAGCTTGTTGTAAACAAGTCTTACCTCGTTAACCTCCTCGCCTTTCTACTCCTAGTGAGTTCCTTGCGTTCGGCCACGATTTCTGGTGGGTACTGTTCGTTGATATAGAAGTTTGTGCCACGAATGTTCTTAGCCAACCCTTCACTAGTTGTCTCTGCTGGAACTCGTTGAATTTGCGACAATAACTCTAGATGTACGTGACCCGGTGATACTATGTAAGCGATCAAACTACAGATATCCCACTTGCGCTGCATTCATTTTTAGGTTCTCCCTCAAGAAATTTCGAAGAACACACTCAGTTTCAACTGGTGTTTCATTCCGCCTTTCCAGGATGTTCGAAAATAGCAAATTATCTCTCATCGATCCGGAGTTTAAGTCCACAATGTCATCCTTTAATCTTTTGTTCTCCAACTCCATGTCCCTCAACGACTCCTCATGTTTTCCCATGCCGAACTCTAAACCATCACTTTTGTCTTGGAGATCGCTGATTAACTTGTTCGTTTCCTCAAACCCCTCCTCAAATTATGGGTAATTTCACCAATATTTTTTGAAAAGTTTTAATTTTTTCTCAAATTAAATCTAGTTTCATCATTTGTTTTCCCACTGTGGATATTTTTCTGTCCAAACATGTGATTTTTGTCTCAATCGTGCCGAAAGATTTCAGAACTATATCAAACTAGGGAGGCAGATCCATGGGTATTACCGTATTACTGTGCACTGGTTTCTCGCTAGTTGATTGTGATTAATCCAATCCTCCGGAAAGTGTAGGATTTTCAGAAATAACTGGCATAAATAGCATCACAATGTCACTAACCGGAGTAGAAGTGCATTGTCCTAGCTCTCTTAATACATCGCCATACAACACAGCATTACAAGTTGCTAGAGTGCTACTCACGTTTTCTAATTTGTCAATGGAACTATCAGAGTTGCTCGAAACACTCACATT
Source organism: Ostrea edulis (assembly GCF_947568905.1). Classification (NCBI taxonomy): domain Eukaryota; kingdom Metazoa; phylum Mollusca; class Bivalvia; order Ostreida; family Ostreidae; genus Ostrea; species Ostrea edulis. Next base: position 13,001,190 of record NC_079166.1, read on the forward strand.
TTTCTTTTTCTCAGTCTTTCCTTATTTTTGCTGACCACTAAACTTCCTCTTCTTTCCCTTATCTTCTTTGTATCTCACTTGCGATCAGAACCTCGACTACTTCATCCAGCCATATTTGATTAGTAAAAGCACTGATATCCCTTTAAATTTTGTAAGGTTGTTATTCAAGATCTGTGTTTTATTTTTTGGATTTAATTTCTAATTATCAATATATATGCTTATTTTGTCTCCAAGCAACTCATTTCCAAGTAGTATATTTGTATGAAATGTGAAGATAACGAACAGTGACCAATGCATACGCTTTCACGATGTAATGATATATCACATATAAATCAAACAATTTTATTTCATTTGCTATTTTCTTTGCACAACAATTATAATATACATGTATGTTAAGGAAAAGACACCAAATGCGAAGAATGACAATGAAGACTAAGATATATCTTAGCAGGGTGTTATGGCATATCCTAAACTTAATCCAATATTTCGAAGGTATCCTATCTCAAGGTTTTTCTCAGGACATATCTTAACTTTCCGACATCACGGGAGTGGTCTTAAATGTGTCTTTAGTTGGGATACAAACAAACATGGCAGCTGCTTTGTGGTTAATTCAACAACAAAAAAAGACTTCGAAGGAGAGACAGGTTATCAAAGGACAGGGACAATCCTTGTGATAAGTGCATTATGAGTAAACATAGGTTGCCAAGACCTTTTTAATCGCTCCGCTGTGTCATCAGTTCAAACGACCTACATTGAGGTCATGTGTAGTGCTTGTATGTTTCACTTCAAAATTGATCAAGGTAGCATTACGGTTCTTTGCTACTGGAATTTTTCAGGCTGTTCTGGGTGTTGTTCATTTCTCGCCAATGCGTGTCTTATGTGTTGAACGATATAATTCAGTGCATTATTAGAGTTGCAGATACATACAGTTGTATGGCTACAAGTGAAGGGGAAGGGTGGATGTTATGAGATAGCAATATTTTCAAATACAGTAGGTGCTATAGATGGAAGCCATATCAGAATGAAAACCTCATCTAAAGATGAATATTTGTTTGTTAAAATTTACAATTCATCAATGTTCATGATGTTTGTGATTCAAGTTAAAAGTTTTTAAACACTTTTGCAATGTAGTTTTTACGGCTGATTGTGCAATATGTCTTCACATCAGAAAAAACCAATTTAATTGAAAATATTTTGATAGGCAATTTTTTGTGTAATAACTACCAGACATCTAACACGATGCCTGCAGGCATTCTATTGAAAGTTTCCTACTAATAGGTCTAAGACATGACTTAACATATATAACTAGGATATACTTAAGAGACTCATAGGATGAGAGGCGAAGATAACGAAGAGTGATCAATCTCAAAACTCGTTACTCCTCCTAGGCACCTGATCCCTCCTCTGGTGTTTCCAGGGGTTCGTGTTTGCCCAACTATTTATTTTGTATTGCTTATAGGAGCTATGAGATTGATCACTGTTCGTTATCTTCACCTTCCTATAAGCAATACAAAATAGAGAGTTGGCAAACATAGTCCCCTAGATATACCAGAGGTGGGATCAGATGACTAGGAGTAAGCATCTCCTGTCGACCGGTCACACCCGCCGTGATCCCTATACAATGTATCTTGATTAGGTAAACGGCGTTATCCGTAGTCAATATCAGTGCCACAGGAACGGTCTAACAATCGGTATGAAGCACGTCAAACAGCTTTTGACTCAATGATAGGTTGTATTGGCAAAGTAGATCGTTATAACTACCATAGCATTTGAGAAATGGTGACTTTAAACGAAACTGTTGAAACCCTAGCACCATGAACTTGTTTTTCAGTAGCATACAAAACGTTTATAAATCATTCGTAAGAATTGTAACATTACAGACAAATGAATGATAACATTAGTGACTTGAAACTGTTTTAATGACTTTTAAAATTATATACAGATGTACAATGTAATGTTATCAAATTTTATCTTTAAATGTCAATTTCGTGAATAATACTATCCAATTTGTAACACCACTAGGACCCCACTAGTAATCCCATTGTCCCTCCGTCTGTATGTCTGTCCGTCCGTCTGTTCGTCAACACTTTCTTTGTAACACGATAACAGTTTTCACTGTACAGGTTTCAAATTTTGTACAGCAATAATTTACAATAAGAGGAAGACACCTATACATTTGGGGTCATGCCACTTTGTCTGTCTGTATGTATGTCATCATCTTTCTCATTATGATAGTATATATTTACCACTGTCTAAGAGAGATCATTGGATTTAAATTATGATATATTGTATTGATATAGAAAATATAATATATATATATATATATATATATATATATATATACATTATTATATATATTAATGTGATATAAAAAAGTGCTTGACGTTACATATATATTGAATTAGATGTACGTCATTCCCAGTCAAGAACTCTCTTTCGGGATCGGAATATGAAATTAAATTTCTGAAATCCGGTTGCAAAGTGGAACTGCTTCTATAATCATTGAATTGTGTACTAATTGCACGTTACACCTTATAGAGAACTGTTCCTTTTCATAAAGAGAGTCACAAAATATATACAAAAGAAGTGTACCTAATTCTTTACTGTTACCGAACTTTCGTGTGTGAAAATCTCGAAATGGTGTGTTTCTCTGCTTCTTGAGGTTACTATCCACATTTTCTACGTGAGTATTTTGACATTTGCTTATGAACTATTTAGCACATACATGGTATGTCTCTGCTAGGATAAAGGGGAATCTGCCTCGCCTATGTATGTAAAGACATATTATATAGGTTTCCCTTTTTAAAAATGTAAATCACTTCTATCAAATGTATTTGAAAACGCTTAGACCCCTGATGTCGTAATTTCCTAGACACCAATATGTCAAATTCATAATCCTTTTGGAATTACATGTACCACTTTTTGTACCCGTTATCCATTTTGAATCCCCTTACAATGGGATTTAGTTGCACTCTGTTGTGTTTGAGTTGATGAATGTGCGCTAAACAGAAGTAATTTACATTTGCACCAGTCTCTCATAAATATGCTTCATGATTCCTTTTTCACAATTTACGTTCCAATGTATCTTTGAATACTATTAAATCTAACATATTATATACCAGCTCCACATATTGCTATATCAAATTCAGATGCCACTTTCCTCTAATAGCCCTTAGCTGTGCCCCTACTGACTGTGTCAGTTTTTCTAATTATGAGCATTTCGTGTACTTTGTCTTGAAATATTCCCTATGTACATGTCTGTGATCTCTTGTAAAGCGTAGAGCTGCCATTAATTGGGTAGACACTGGAAAAGAACGTGACCTCATTGCTGGCCAGTGAAGGTTGCTTTAAAAGAAAGCATCATTGACCACGTTAGTCGGTATAAGTCACAATCATGCTCTGAGCATCTACATGTAAGTACATGTAATCTAAGTGATCGTTGTAATCTCTAAAGATACAGTCTCTCCGGATTATCCTTCTTCATTGCACACACAGATAGGCGGTAGCCACAGTTTAAGCATGCACACAGTAAAGATGTATCTAAATATATCTTAAGACAGGTCTAGTGATGTCTTAGGAAACACCTTAGGATATATTTTAAGTTAGGACAGATTCGAGGTATTCACTTAGGACTAAGATACATCCTAAGTCTATATTAAGATATGTCTCATAGCATGTATAAATTTACATCTGGAGTACAACAACGTTAATCTGCATCCAAAATATTTCATAGCTCTTTTATGGTACTTCGCCTATAGATGGGGAGGGACATCGCAATGTGAGTGAAAAATGCTCAACAGTACGGAAAACAACCAACCAACCGAAATTTTTCGGTGTGGATAATTTTATTTCACGAAAACGTCAAATTCGATAATGACCGAAATATTGCACGCTGAAATTCTCTATAATATCACAAATGATTACACGCCTATATATACTATATATACAGGACTACCACGGTGAATTATTGAAATGTGCACACTGTAGCTGAGCTGAATCACTGTACCTTTATTTTCAATGGTCCTATCCTGTTGCTCATTACACAGTCTGTCTGTCTGTCTGTCTGTCTGTCTCTCTCTCTCTCTCTCTCTCTCTCTCTCTCTCTCTCTCTCTCTCTCTCTCTCTCTCTCTCTTTCTCTTTTGTTTGCTTTAAATCCCTTCAACAACTATTCACTCATATTGAGACGTCACCAAAAGGGCTGCAAAATTTAAGCCTATGTTCAGCGCTTATGCCCTTTGAGCAGGGAGGTATCTTTATCGTGCAACATCTCTTGTGACACGGGACTTCGGGTTTTGCGGACTCATTCGAAGGACCGCCCCATTTAGTTGCCTCTTACAACAAACAAGGGGTATTAAGGACCTATTCTAACTCGGATCGGCGATCTCGAACGCACTCCAGGTGTAGGTGAAATATAAAAAAAGATATATGCTTAGTACTCAGGACCGTAGCAGTGAAAATTGTTAATGTCTACCGTGACATGGGTCCTCTGTTTTTAATGTCCTAACCGAACACTTGAAAGTGCCGAACATTTGACTACCCATGTTTATGTTTACGTCTTAATGAAGGTGGTCCATTACACTAAAAAAATAATGACTCATTTAAGCAGCTTGCATGAAACATGGGTTAAGTATCGAAAGTGTGATAAAAGCTCTGCTTTATTTCCTATGAATTTTTGTGATTTTTTCTGGTATGATAAAAAGGTGTTTTGTTTGGAAATAAGAGATTTTAAAATCCAAACTTCCCTTTTATCTAAAATAGTTTAAGAGCTTGTATCACTCTTTTGATGGTTAAATCAAATTCCATACGAGGTGTTTTAACAGTAAATAAAATTCGGTGTAAGGTGCGACCTTATGGTTGACGCAGTAATGGTACGTCCTCCCTGATACGACACGAACGTTATTCCACTAACCTACCGCGACCGTTGTGATTTTTGACAAATCATATAATCATCTGACAAGTTGACATAATCATCTGACAAGTTGACATACTTGACAAGTCGACATAATCATATGACAACCGATAGCAGAAATACCCCACTATAGTGATTCCTAACAGTATAAATATTGTTCAACATCGAGGCACGTGAAGCATTCCAAAAAAGGATTTTTATTTTTTACTCAGTATATAATATGTATTTTTTTCACTCCATCATCCATGTATTTTTATGTTTTACAATAATTCCAGGTCTTATAAGATATGATTGATGTGTCTTTAAATTTTCAAATCAATGCAATAGTATACTTTTGACAGGTTTTACATGATGGGTAAATGCTACGTGCACTGATTCTACTTAAAAGTGGCATTCAATTGATTAATTTATGATACAAATTCGGATTTGATACTTTTTTTCTGAGGAATTCTCTAACAATATATCAACCAATTAAATAAATGGGGTAATGCAATTAAAACCCTTTTAATGCATAGTCTTGCATATATACTTTCATGTAGATTTAAGGATTTTATGACCAATCAGAAGTTTGAGGTTTCATGGTTCGTATACCAGAAGCAAAATTTTTAATTCTATTGGATTATTTGATAACATTTTATTACTGATTTGTTATAAGGAGCTCTTGTAATGATGGATCATTCTTGCAGATCACAGCGTCCTGTTGTTCATCTGAAATAAGTCAAAATATTTCCATATTTAATGTCGTCTATAAAGTAAACCTTAGCAGATACATGTAATATCAGTTTCCTAATTTACAAGAGAGAGAGAGAGAGAGAGAGAGAGAGAGAGAGAGAGAGAGAGAGAATATTACCCTTTACAATGGCCAAGAGAACATTTGCCCATCTTGTTCATTTTGGGGAATCCGTAGCAGAATCTCCCGCCACACTTCGGTCTGGGATTAGAGCATGACCGTTTTCTCGTTATTAGTCTTGATCCCAGGCCACACGTCTTAGAGCAGGCACTAGTGTATCTCCAAGGTCCCCAAGAGCTCCACTTTCCATTAACTCGAAGCATGTAAATGGTATTTAAGATATCTACTAATCTTATTCTTTTAAACTTTGTTTCCCGTACCTACACTTACTTTCTCAATAAATCATGAATAATATACACCGTTTTTACCTTTCCTCGAACATGATCTGTTAACATAGTACCATCGAGATCCATAACAACGTCCGCCATTTTTTGGTGTAGGTCTATTGCAATTCCTATGTTTTTTTCTATGCTGACGGCCAATGCATGAGTTACCATTGGATTTTAGACAGTGTGACCACGAACTCCAACTTGACCAGTTACTCCAACCTCCATCCACTATGTCAAAACGTAATGTTGGGTTTTGCTTATTTTACGCATTAAAGAATACAAGTGTATTGTTAATTTCAATCCATTTTCAGTAACACGCATTGACTCACCTCTACAACGTTTGTAACACGTATGATATGTAGTTTTGATCCAGTACCTGTAAATGAGATGATTTGTAAGTATAGAGATAGTAGCATACAGAAAAAAGTATATTGACCAAATACAACATGTGGAGTATCTCAGTAAACTGTCAACTACCTCTTTATAAATTACAGAGTAATAAAACCTTCAATATTTTAAACTTTGAAGTTCCCGTTATTAGCATTATAAATTGTTCCATCCACACTTAGAGTCACCCAGTTAGTAATCTTTGAAACGTTGAAGCTACATGGAAATTATGCTGTTGACTTAGCCTACTTGAAGTTGAAAACGAAATTGTTGAACTCAGTTTTCTTCAGAAATGTAAAGAATCTTGGAGGATAGATGGGTCAAGTTAATGTTAAGCTCTTAGTCAGGTTTCGGAAGGAAACAACGGTACAAGTATGCTCATCGTCAGACGTAAGACTCATGTTTTAGCTATGCAGCAGATGGTAGGACAGATTTAGACGAGATACAGGTAGGTTGCTTCTGTTTTACCTTCAGTGTGTGTAAGTGAAAACGAAAACGAACTGATAGAGTTTTTGTTCACTTGAGAAATTTTTGTTGTAGGATTTTGATGAAGACTCGCACTTGTACCCTGACATGAACATAATTTTTCAAACCTCGAAACCATCCTCGCTCATGATCATGCCGAGTCATCGCAGTGATGACAGTTGCCAGGAAACAACAGGTTAACTTATCATCATCATCAAATAAATAGGCTCATAAATCTGCCTCATTTTTTTCGCATCCAATATCAAAGTCATTTTATGAATTCGCCATGTTGCAGAAGTTGCAGTCTAGGCATAGTTGCAGACGATATTTAAAACTGTTTAAAATGAAACAACTGAACGGTGTGTTTAATGTTTCTGTTTTATTAATTGATGAAATTTTTGTTTGCTTGCAAAATAAAATCTGTATAAATACCTTAATGTGTTTGTTTCTGTTATGATGTCATTGCAGTGGCGGGTCCAGGGTTTCCGAGCAAGGGGGGGGGGGGGGGGTGAAAGCCAAGTATCAGCCAAAATACTCAGCCATTTTGGGTGCCAATAAGAAATTTTACTCGCACTCGAAAAAAAGGGGGGCGCTATATTCACACTGCATTGCATAAGCAATAAGTCAGGTGAAAGTTCTTGACTTTTGAAGCGGTGATTGTATTTATACGCAAGAAAAGATTGATCACGTGACCAACTTCATGTTACAAAAAATTGAATGTCATATAAGGAAGTGCATTTGGCAAACGTAAATTAGGGAATTTACAGCCGATTTGTGACTGTTTGATGTGTAGATTGAACAAGGCGTTGGACATTATCATTGTACTCCTGTTGTAAGTTGGCTAATAGTAAGTTATATTGTTAAACTTTTCTTGCAATAATTGTAAATAACTTGTGTTAATTTCTAACTTAGCTCTGTAGATTATGCCGTATTATTAAGGGTAATTCTGACCCATAACACCTGCGATATCCAGTATTTTAAAAATAATTTCATACTTTAAATACTTTCATACTTTAAATACTTTCATACTTTAAATTTACAAACAGAAAGAATTTTCAATGAAAGGAGGTTTAAAAGGTAATGAAAATAAGGCATCATTGTCATTGAGTATCAAGCTTAACAGCATGAATTGCATACCTGTACCTTGCTTGTGTCCTTGTTCTGTGAGAACGATTGAAGACTTACCTGGTTCCCGTTTTGCATCTCTTCCGCCACCACCATCCGCAGCCTCTGTAGTACGTAGTAATCATCCGCGTTCCTTTCGTACATTTTGTCTTCCTTAGACCAGTGGAACGATTGCAGGAATTGGATGCTGACCTAGAAATTGACCCAAAAAAAATCAAATCAAGCAAATGTTGTCATTTTCGATAGAAGGTATGATCACAGCAAGGGTGTAGAATTCAAAGTTCCCTAGATTAGGTGTTCTATGAAGATGATTTCTACTGATCAGTGTATCTGAAATTAGGACCTTCTGCGGAATTCTGATCAGAATAAGATAACTCAATGCATCATGTGTGAAATCCATGATTTGTAACTTACAATCTACGAAAGAACAGCTCCTCGATTGCTAAAGAACGTTTGTACACCACATTTCATTTTTGAATCTATTCATGTAATACTAATATCCTATATTTTTCTGGACCCCAAAAGAAACATAAGAGTATATAAAACTTTATTAAGACTTACGTTTTGTCATACTTTTATTTTTCTTTCTTACATACAATTCAGTAAGTTTCGTTTTTGTTTTTCTTTGAACGAAAGCATTCTTAGTTGTTTGTTGTTAAACGCGAAATATTATGGAACAGCAATTGATATATATTATAGAACATGTTCCGTTAAGTTTGATTTAGCAAACGGTATATGTACATGTACTAGAAACTTGTACACCGTAAATTATTTATCTTAAGTGAGTACTTTTTATTGGAAAATAAGTTAAGGAAGTTAAATTTCTTGATCAAAATGTTTATACATTTTAGAAATATAGAATTAAAAACAAATAATTTAATTTTGCGAGTGATGCTTCTCACGAAAGTGTGCAAAAATAATTTCCTTGCGTATATTTAGGATATTGATTGAATACTACATGTGTATGTATTGTTTTCCATCTCTTTCTTTAGAAGATCTAGACATTGGATTGTTTCTTCCTTACTGAGAATAATGCAATGTTTTGAAATATAGCATTGTTCATGACCGAAATATCTAATTGAAATAAAAGGATCTTGGTTCTGATATAGCTGCCATAACATGATTTTACGGAATGATATCAGTAGAAAAACATATTAAAATTTATGCTTAGTCTGATATGGTTTTCGATTACAAAATAAATGAATAAACAAGATAGCATGACAAAAAATTAAGTAACCAACCTTTCACACAAGAAAACAATGATAAAAGCAATTAACAAAATCCACGCTAATTTCATTGTTTCACAATTAACAAGCTAATTCAGAAGCTAGAAAATCACCCTGCTGACTACATGCATTGCGTGGCAGCTAACGTTGAAATAGCGTGTTTAGTATTTATATAGTGGATGATATATCTACGCAACACATGTTTGTAATGCCGCCAATATACTTGTAACAGTATATCCTTATGCAAGAATAGAAACTAATGCAACACACAATGTACTTACCTGAAGAATCAATATCACATAAAACCGGTGTATATCTAATTCAAAGATTTTTTTAATCAAAATAACTAAAAAGAACAAAATGGTGGGTTTTTTCCCTGTATATTGGATAACTAAGTGCAACAAGTACATGTGTATTTTAATAATCCAAACTTCCAATGCCAAGTTTTCTTATTTTCGTGTTTGTTGTTGTTCATTTGTTACAGATTTTGTATTCTTCTAATAAGGTAGATATTCCTGACACATCTCTCATACATGCGTTTAACAATAGGGTTAAATGGACCAGCATATTGAGAGGGGCCCAGTCATCCCATTTGCAGCTTTTTCTCCCTTTTTGTGATATCACCGAAAACAATGAAGTGTTGTCCAAGAGTATGTTATAATCCCACCACCTCTCGTTCATTCATTTAGATATTCCTTCCCTCGCGCGTGTGTTTGAGTTGAGGGGATAGTGAGATGGGGTGGGGGTTCCGGATCCCTCCCTCTTTTTGAGGACCAAAAAGTTTGAGAGTTTGTTCAATTTTTAAAAAAGTCTTTAAGTCAAATTGATATTAATTTAAAGGTGGATACTTACATGTAACTGCATCATTCAAATTTATCAACACCAGTATATACATGTGTCATTGAATTCTAGGATAAAGAAGACGATACATTGACACACACACACACACACACACACACACACACACACACACACACACACACACACACACATATATATATATATATATATATATATATATATGTTATATTTTCGTCAGATACAAGTATCACTTAAAAATTCTTTAAAAGCATATGTAGCATAAAGGTTTTAAGAAGTAGACAATTTGAAGGTGAAAAGGAACCACCGGAAAATGCTCAGAATGCAGGATTTTGCACCATTTAATCGCAGAGCTTCGCCGCCTAGGCCCCCAACCTATTGGGAGTAACTTTAAATCAGCTTGTTTTCTTTCATTGCTAAATCAGATCTGAGTATGGCGATACGAATAACAAGAACTTTGGAAACAAGTAGTAAATAAACTATGAATTTTCATTTATAAAACTGATTAAAGATATTCCGTAAGATGTCAAGTACACCTGTAAAGGGGGTAAATGGAATAAGGATGGAGGTTGTAAAAAGTACATAAAAGATCAAGTGCTAGACACCCTACCCCACCCCTTCACTAATTTTCTGGATCCGCCTATGTGTCGTCTAGATCTACTATTCTAAATGAAAAGGATTGTTTTACTTCGATAGTGGTGCCAAACATCCTAGTTGAATATTTATAGCTTTTAACAAATTTGTCACATCTTTAACTACATTGTAAGTACATTTGTGTGTCCATATATTGGCCCATCTAATATTCGAATTTAGGCATTTTTAATAGCCCTTGGAAAGTTCGATATTAGTAGCATAATACTATGATATCGGAATGCTTCCTGTTGATGCCATAAAATTCTTTAACTTGTTTTATGTAAAAAGTTATATATCATGAATAATCTTACCAAATTCATCAATATAATTCACAAGAGAGTTACCCTTCCAGGTTAAAAAATATAAACTGTACATTCTTTCATGCATTGCATCAACTGGATTCTTTGTTTAACATCGGGTATATGTAGATCTTCTCTGTGTTGTTTTGTGCAATATGAGAATAAATTGAATTGCAAATTGAATTGAATTGATGTTATTTTTAACGATAATCAATGTTGCATATGAAACAACTGCGTCATTCATATCACGATTGGTTGAAATTGTAACCCATTCATGTCATAAGCTGCATCGTAGCAGTCACAATTGTAACAACAGTTCGCCCTACAGCTTGAATTGGGAGGTGATTGTCAAGCAAAACATAACTGACATATTGAGGATCAGAATTACAGGGGAAAAGTGTTTAAACGTGAGAATAATGAAATATTTACAATGCGCGATAAATGTTATTACAACTTTAATAAAGGTATCCACATTCTCCCAATTACAGATATAGTAAACACATCCACATTCTCCTAATTACAAATACAATAAAACATCTACATTCTCCTAAATACATATATAGTTAACACATCCTCATTCTCCTAATTACAGATAGAGTAAACACATCCACATTTTCCTAATTACAGATATAGTAAACACATCCACATTCTCCTAATTACAGATATAGTAAACACATCCACATTCTCCTAATTACAGATATAGTAAACACATCAACATTCTCCTAATTACAGATATAGTAAACACATCAACATTCTCCTAAATACAGATATAGTTAACACATCCACATTCTCCTAATTACAGATATAGTAAACACATCCACATTTTCCTAATTACAGATATAGTAAACACATCCACATTACTAATTACAGATATAGTTAACACATCCTAATTCCCTTAGATATGCTAGATGCAGCAGTATTATCCTATGCGTAGTTGGATATTTGGAAAGGAATGTATACAATATCGATGATATATCTAATGTTAAAATTTCTCTCTCCAAACGTAGTGGGTGTTTAGCAGTGATGACTTTATCATTGTGTTTTCCTATGGATTTTGATGTATATACTTGCTTTATAGCTTCATTACCACCGCGATCATTAATTGGTTTAGAACGCTAGCATGATTTGAAAATAATTGATGTAGAACAATTTCCTATCTAAAGTATCCTTTGGAAAAGGGAAACATGAATCATAGGAAAACCCACAAATCACACCTTTAAATGTTATCTTATTTTACACGCCTTTGTTATTCAAGCCATATATTGTAAAGATCACTGCACTCATGAGTAAAAGCAGGTAAAGATTGTTTGAAATACTGAAAACGTCCTTTTCGTAAATAACATCGTGCACTTACATAACTGTGTCAGTAGGTAAGTAGGTCATTGTGCCATATCGAGTACCCCAAGATCTCCTACATTTGTAGTAAATCTCAGGCTATCTAACTACAATATATACGACTATTATTCCCGGTGACATGAATGGGTTAATTCCGTAAATAGCAGTATTCGTCATCTTCACCTTTCATGCTTGAAAATGAACAATTTCTAAGTGTGGAAGTGGACTATTACAGGACAGTTACAATATCTAAGTGTGGAAGTGGACTATAACAGGACAGTTACAATATCTAAGTGTGGAAGTGGACTATTACAGGACAGTTACAATATCTAAGTGTGGAAGTAGACTATTACAGGACAGTTACAATATCTAAGTGTGGAAGTGGACTATTACAGGACAGTTACAATATCTAAGTGTGAAAGTGGACTATTACAGGACAGTTACAATATCTAAGTGTGGAAGTGGACTATTACAGGACAGTTTCGCTGATTAAAATCTTTTATTTTCTGCAGTATGACATACATGAATACTTTTTTTTAAAGATATGGAAATTTGAAAGTTTCAGCCTCGCAAGAAAAGCATCTCTCAGCAATAAGCAGTTTGGTAATGTTGCTTTCAATCAAATGGAGTTGTTTAAGATATTTTTTTCAGTGTGTTCATTACTGTAAGGTAGCACAAGCACATGCACATGTATGCGTGCATTACATTTTGCTCTTTATTTGTGCTCATGGCATTTCTTTCATTTGAAATTGTTACGTGGTATTTTTTTAATTTTACCGAACGTCAGTAAATACACAATTTCAAATTTACGAGGAATGTTCGATATGTAATGTGCATTGTACCACAGCGCGATAACGCTTTGCACGATGATGATACTCATGCATAGCTTTATTCAATACCTCTCCAACGGTATAAACACGAATCTTCAGCTCCACATAGTTTTAAACTTATAGTCATTTCAATAGAGCAAGTCGTTGACCCCTGTTGTAAAAATGGATGGGAAACGGGTTGAGAATATTGAAGAAATTAGAGCTTATATAAAAGTTCGCACAAAACTCGGTCATTCGGTAATAAAGATTTGTACTGAATTGGTGGGGGGGGGGGGGGGGGGGGGGTTATGGGTCTGGTAAGGTATCGTATGAGACAGTTCATAAGTGGAGAAAGAAATTTCTGACTGGCACTGAGTCCATCAAAGATGCAGCAAAATCTGGCCGACCTGTGACTGTAATAGTCAAGGCAAATGACACAAAAGTCAGGAACATAATTGAAAGTGATGACAGATACACGATTCGTGATATTACCAAAGATGTTGGCATATTGCTATCGCTATCGCGGGTGCATTTCATTTTGAAGCGTATTTTCAAAGTACGAAAGATTTCTGCCAGATGGATACCGCATATATTGACAGATGACCAGAAACGGGTACGAGTAAAAACCGCTAAGCAATTGCTCAAAATGTTTCCCAAAACCAATAAAAGAGAATTTGCAAACATTGTTACTGGTGACGAAACATGGGTTCACTATTTCGAACCAGTAAGAAAAATTGGAAACACAATATGGCTAACTAAACATGGTAGAAACCCCGTAGTTGCCAAAACAACCATAAGCACAAAGAAGGTGCTTTATTGCATCTTCTTCTCATGTGATGGTATAACCGTACAAATTACGGTTTCGAAGGGCAAACATGTTACAGGTCGGTATTACCGAGATGTTATGCTCTAAAGCTCAAGAAATATTATCAAAAAAGACGCCCTGTGTCAGGATTTAGGCATGTTCGTCTACTTCATGATAATGCTCCATCACATACATCCGAGGTTGTGAAGCAATTTTTGAAGTTGGAGAAGGTTTCCGTCTTGCCACACCCACCATACTCTCCAGATATAGCTCAATGCGACTTTTTACTTTTTTCCAAAACTCAAAAAGTTCTTATCTGGTCGTCATTACAGCTCCCCACAATCCCTTGGCTCAACCATCAGTCAGTGCCCTAGAGGTCTACCTAAATCAGCGTACCGTGACGCATTTCAGAAATAGTTAAGAGATTGAAATTATGTATTTCAAACCGCGGAGAATACTTTGAAGGGATGTATAATTTTCACTTCACTATTTGAGTCAAATGCTTTTGAGATATTGCACAATATACATTACTTTCCGAACAGTCCTCGTACAGTCCTCAAATAAATCAATAATCAGAATTCGACATGAATATCTCAAAATCAGAATATACTCCAAAACCAATTCTTACAATTATTCGATATATGTGTAATCAAATATTTTATATCATAGCCACAATTTCCTTGATAAAGAAAAGAATTGTATATCAAAAATGTATCTAAATTATACTGAGGAAATTTTATTCATCTGTTACATGAACTATATATACACACATACATATATGTAAATACCACTGCAATAGAGTAACACACGTTTAAAATACTACTATACAATCCAGAAACCCACTTAGATATTACATGACAGTTTTGTTACCACAGAAAATCACAGTTACATGCAACCCTTTGTTTTTATATCGGTAACATGGACGCAATGGTCACTACTAATCCATTTGATACTGTTACAATAACTTTACCCTTGGGTATCGGTAAACTTCGGAAATTATTTTGGGTGTCAGTAAACGTTTGTGATCTGTTTGTGGGTGTCAGTAAAAATTTGTGATCTGTTTGTGGGTGTCAGTAAAAATTTGTGATCTGTTTGGGGGTGTCAGTAAAAAATTGTGATCTGTTTGGGGGTGTCAGTAAAAGTCTGTGACCTGATTGTGGGTGTCAGTAAAAGTTTGTGACATTTTGTGCGGTGTCAGTAAATTTTGTGACCTTTTTTCTGCACTATCCATTTCAGCCTTATCTGTCTAAATTAATGTGTCCCATATGTTTTATAACACCTGAGATTACTGTACATGTACCGGATATAAGATATGTTTAAGATAGATGACCTATATAAACACATTTAGGAAGTACAATGAATAGGATAATATACTGTGTATAAACGTGACACGTTGCTGTGTTTTCTTCCAGTTTGATTTTATTTAATTACCGCTCCCTTCTAATTACATCTAATTAGTTTCTTTCTGGGTTTTTTTCTTTTTGATTTCTGGATTTGTTTCCCGTCTACTTTATAAATCTAGTAATGTGCATTTTATTTGATTCTAGAAGTGAGTAAAAATATTCGTTGATAACACAAGGACGGGTCCAGCGGGGTTTAAGTGGGTCCAACCCTACAGGATTTTCCCATGTTCCAGTGTAATTCATTATTAAAATCTGGAACATTATTTCATTTCATGAACTAGGACCCCTTCTGACTCTATCATTATTTTATTTAGATTATGAAATTGACCAGAGCTTTACCACATTAACATTAATATTCAATTTTTAATGAAATCACAATTTTTACAAATCGGCGGGAAAGTGAATTGACAAATCGGATACTAAACTAAATTTAACAATGGAAGGCGTATTCAATTAATAATTTTCATTCTTTATGTAAAATGCAAAGTAATCCACATCACGAGAACCCACACGAACAGACACATACACAAACATAAGTACGAGCGTTATAGGTGGTTCATTCAAATTTCTAATTTACTTTACACACAGATCATGGTTTTGTTAGTCAAGTAAGTATTCGCTCAAGTGCTACAAGTACTTATTGTAAATCATGGTTATCTGATAACACCCACATAAGAAAGAAATCTGCGGTTAATAAAATCGGTGAGGACTATTTAAAACAGTTACTTTTTTTAAAACCGTCATTATATCAAACCTTTAAAGAAAACAGAATCTTATTCATTTACATTTAGGATTTACTCTATACACAGTTCACAGTTCATGTTATTGCTACTCAAGTAAGCCTTCACTCTTGTGCTACATGTTATTGCTAGTCAAGCAAGCCTTCGCTCCTTTGCTACATGTTATTGCTGGTCAAGTAAGTATTCGCTCCTTTGCTACATGTTATTGTTGGTCAAGTAAGTATTCGCTCCTGTGCTACAAGTACTTATTGTAAAGTATGATTATCTAATAAGACCAAATAAAAAATGAAAACTGCGGTCAATAAAATCGTTGACAACTATATAAAACAGCAACGTTTTTAAAAATCCTGTAACCGTCATTATATCAAAGCTTTAATGAACACAGGATCTTATATCATTTCAAAATTGAATCACTTCCAATGCGATCTTAAATGAATTCTGTGTAATACATTTGTAATAACAGTAATATGCATTGCGTTCATACAATCAGATATGACACAATTTCTCAAAGTACAAACGCTTAGAAGATACAGCAATTTCTGTGAAAATTTTGTGATTTTTTCTTCTACCACTCTGGTAATTCATTGCCAAATAATAGAAATTACATCAAGGTAATAATCATATAATACCGATATATATGTAAGACTCCAAAGTGCGATGGGACTCCAAAGTGCGATGGTCACGCCAAACCCCGATGGTCTGCGCCAAAACCTGATGGTGTGACACGCCAAAGTGCGATGGTCCACACTCATGCGCCAAAGTGCGATGGTCTGACACGCCGAAATCCATTGGTTTGTAAACGACACAGTGTTTGGGTAGAGACTTTTGTTTCACCAAAATATCAGTGCAAAATCCATGCATAAAAAGTAAGAAGTTAACTTATTTCATTATCATCTAGTTGTCGTGTTATTAAACACACAATTCTCCAACGAAAAATCGTATAGAATGTTTTGCATTATACCATATCCCCAGGATTTTATTACGTGTACGTTACAAGTAATAAATGATCATGAATTGAAGAATGTTTGAGCGAAGTAGATAGTTCCACAACAAATGTACTTTGCCGTTCTCACTATACTCAACCTTGAATACCTTGCCGTTGCTGTCGTCCGTGTTGCATTTATTCGGTTTTATTTTGAAAGACGTTAAGAATGACATTATAATGACGTGAACTCCGCACCATCGGACCTTGGCGTGGCCATCGCATTTTGGCGTCCGTAACGTTAACACACCATCGCACTTTGGCGCAGACCATCGCACTTTGGAGCGACCATCGCACTTGAGAGTTTATGTTTATTAGTATATAACATAAAATCGACAACTCAAACGGTAACATTGATTAACATCAAATAACAGCACATACTAGTATTAAAGTTCTATTTACACAGTTTTATATGCATATCAAATACTATATAGCCCTTTCTATAGGATATGTGTCCTGTATGAGCTGTTTTCTATGCAAGATAATCCCCTAATCTTTCTACATAGCACACGCATAAGGATCATAGCAAATGTCCACCACTTCAAACTCGGGGCTTCTTGGAGTGACGCCATACTGCTCGATAAGCTCATCATAGCTAAGGGCACCTGTTTACAAATCGTGTGAACTATCTTCACCTTGCATATATATATATATATATATATATATATATATATATATATATATACATATATATATGCAAGGTGAAGATAACGAACAGTGATCAATCTAATAAATCCTATAAGCAATACAAAGTAGATAGTTGGGCAATATATATATGTAAAATACGGTACCAATTTTGATGCACCAGATGCGCATTTCGACAAATAATGTCTCTTCAGTGATGCTCAACCGAAATGTTTGAAATCCGAAATAACTATGAAGTTTTAGAGCTAAATATAGCCAAACACAGCGTGCCAAAAAAGTGAAGCCGAATTCGTCCAAGGATAAGAGCTATGTATGAGGGAGATAATCCTTAATTTTGAAATGAATTTCTAAATTTTATAACAGCAATTAAATATACATCCCTATTTTCAAGCTAGTAACGAAGTACTTAGCTACTGGGCTGTAGAGACCCTCGGGGACTAACAGTCCACCAGCAGAGGCCTCGACCCAGGTATATATATATATATATATATATATATATATATATATATATCCTACATATAAACATTGCATGCAAGTGTCTTGTTGAGCCCAACCCCATTGTTTCATTTTTCCCAAATTAAGTATTCAAAGGCTTGACACCGATTGCAAACACCTCTTGTATCCACCACCATCATTTTGAATTTGATTCTGACATTTATGTAAACACTGAACGATATTCATAATAATTATTGCATTAATTACATGCATGCATTTTTAAGATAAAGAAGATGAGGGGCACAGGTTTTTTTTCAAATTCATATAACTTTATAAAACACAACATGGCATAAATCGGAACATCATTTGACCTCTTTCAAGTCGAGAAAAAACCTCGGATGTAGCGCCCAGAAAATATTTTCATGGTAAAAAGGCGTATTACAGAGTACGCGGAGGGAAATAAAACAATATTTACTGTCATTGTGTCGGCTTGGTTTATATCAAACTAAAGTTGTTTGCAAAGGAATAAATTGTTCATACTAAAATAGCTGCTTCCACTTTACTTGTGATTGCTATAGTAACCAGACAATTGCGATGTTAGAAAAGTGATCAGTCTAATGTTCTTTTGAAATAAGATATAGGAAAATATGACAAGTAGGATGCATTCTTCTAAAAAAAAAAGTGAGAATTGAAAGCCTTGTCCAGGTAAGAGACATATCCATTTATACCAATTTTTGTGACAATTTGGAGAATGTGCCACATAACATACCAACTGCTTGTGATGCAATATCTACTGTCATGTGACCCAATGTATGTCAAATATGGTGACATGTACATCAGAGGTGTTTTATTGACTTGACAGATAAGGCCGAACGATGTTCCGATTGACTTACCATAAGAAAACGAGCGTTGATGTTGCAGTCTTTTCAAGATATCAACATTGACAATATCCTGGTGTATTGCACGTTCTTGTTTCAAGATGTACATTTCCATGCCACCGCAGATGGAATGATGGTAATGCTTCAAGTCATACAAGCTATTCATTGCAGTCACTGTAAAAGGAATGTTAAATCAACACAATAAATGAAAACCGGAAAAGATAATTTCTTTAGCGTGTCAAAGGTTTAAATTTAGTCCAAAAAGAAAGAGAAACATACTGTTTTCTATCATGGTGATTTTCCCACATAATATACATTCAATATATTCCTCCTCCGCATTGTAAACGCACCCACTTCCTACAAGACGAATAGGTGAAACCCGTTCTATATCACATCGGCTGCATAAAACACCGAAAGTTGCTAACCTCTTCGAATCATCGCTGGTAAGGTGACGGCATAATGGTAGTGTTCTACTGCAGCGAACGCGACTGGTAGGTGTCGACTGCATTGTACTCTGAAGATGAAGAATATGTTGTAACAAATCCTACACTTGGTTATCAATCTGGGATGAGCTTAATATTTTTGTCAACTAATGAACTGCATGTGCATATCGATCTCCTGACTATCTGAGTAAAATAAGTGTCGAGTGAAGGATGGATGAGAGTACTCTATTTGAGTTATATGATTCACGACACAATTATGTACAGTATATGGTAAATATAAATGTCGGTTAAACAGGGAAGAAAGTAATTGATTTCAGGACATATCATACATAGTCTGACGCCTTCCTTTCAAAACATGAATGAAGATATAGACATCAACATTGTACATTCCTTTTAAATGCAATTGCCTGGGTGGGTAGCTCCATCTGTTTCCCCGTCCATCGCTGATCTGTAGATCTAGATTACAGAAGCGAGTCCAGTTGGGGTTTTAATTTTGTTTCATATCACTATTCATTAATACTGCATTGTATGACTAGATAAAGTAAGTTTTAAATTTCCAATGAAAGGTGAAGATAACGAACAGGATTAATCTCATAACTCCTATAAGCAATAAAAATAGAGAGTTGCGCAAACACGGAAGCCTGGATATACCAGGAGTGGGATCGGGTACCTAGGAGGAGTAAACATCACCTGTCGACTGGTTACACCCACCGCAAGCCCTATATCTTGATCAGGTAAATGGAGTAATCCGTAGTCAAAATATGTTCCAAGAACGGCCTAACGATCGGTATATAACACGTCAGACAGCATTTGACCCAATGATAGGTTGTACGGGCAAACTATATCGTTTTATCGATCATATAATTTGCGAAATCCTGCCTTTAAACGAGACTGTTGAAACCCATGCACTTTCACCTTGTTTGTCATTAGCCTGCCTCAATTTAAACAAGCTCTTACGTATTGAATCAGCTGAGATATATAAACACCATGTACAGGTGATAAAGGAATATTGATACATAGATATGGGAAGTTGACGATCGAGAAGCTAATATCATTCCCATTGCCATGAAGTTGATTTGTTAGTTTGCCGTTAATATCTATTTCGAATTAAAATTTCTAAGTATGAAGCAGAAATGGATGACTCTGTGGTGTCCTTTATTTTGAGTTGACATGGATAAATTGAATCGACATATGAATGAAAGTTTTTGATATATAATACGTCATTGACATATCTAAATGTAGAATTGAAGGTCACAGGAAAATATTTTTCTTCTCACGTAGAAGTTTTTGAATAAATTCTGCTTCATAAGAATATAAAAACATGTCAGCTAGCAAAAGAGCACAATTCGTGCCCATGGAATTTCCAACAGACTGTTTGAAGACCTGATCCCCAAATACTACGAAAATAGTGTCAATGAAGAACTCTAGCATATTTTTTATTTCAACTTCAGAGTACTTATGCGTGAAATCAGAGTGTTGTTTGGCAAACTAATTTTATAAGTAAATAAGTACATTGAACTGAATTCTGAAGAAAATGTATACAGCGTATTTAAGGCTAAAGGGATTTTTCTATTTTTTTCATATTTTATTACTTTTAAAGTACTAAAACCTACAAGGACAAAAGTATATATAGTTTGGAATTTTAGAACTTTGTCAACGTAAATGTATTTCGAGTTTCTTATTCCATTTCCCCCGATCGAAACACTTTGCAAATTATCCAATCATGGTGTAATTTGGATTTGCATAGTTATACTAAGGTTTTGGTTATATCTGAATGTATAACAGCATTTCACTTTATTTCACTCCTCTAACTGAAATATACATATAACTGTCTGTTTCAACTATTAAACGTATAAAAAGAAAGATATTTGGTTTTATCACATACCCATCAATGTTTCCTTTTTTTGATAATGTGGATTACACAGAGTGTGATCCGGTTTTCCGGATCACCACACTGTGGTCATCTGTTTACGTATCAGTATCCTATGAAACTGATAACGTCACAATGACGTCAGAATGCATGAACTCAACGTTATTTGTAGAAAATATTGGCCGCGTCGCAAACAAAACTGCGTACACAAAATATAATTTCACTGAATGTCTGTATTTTTGACAATTTGGATTACATTTAGTATGTTGTAAATGTGGATTTAAAATTTATAAGAGGGCATATTATACATTTATCATTACTACAGTAACTTGATCTGAAGAATTGGATCACGTCTCGTTGACAGGCGCGGATCATCAGGTCAAGCTCGACGCTTCGCGTCTTGTGTGATCTGATGATCTGCGCCTGTCAACTCGACGTGATCTGACTCTTCGGATCATGTTACTGTAGTAATAATGTATATTTATTGATTCATCTTCAAAATTTAGTAGGTATTAAGATATTCGTAAATGAAATCAAGCTAGGTGATGGCTACGCGGATACCTTAAGACATGCTATGACAATCTTTACTGGGATAAATTTCACGTGAGAAATTGACGTCATAATGAACATAACTATATAACTAAGTATACTGTTTATATTTATTATCGATTTTATTTTCTGGTAAGATTTACTAATGCATAAAATAAACCATATTGCTACTAAGATCGAATGAAATATGAAATGTTATACTGCTGTCGTGTAATTTGTGTCTGATAAATATCAGTATAAGTAAACAGGTGACGTTATAACTGTACATCGAGGGACGATGATACATAAAAAGAATTTGTTAAATGTTCATGAAAATATCGACAAAATATGGAGTATTTGAAATATATGTCACGGGATATATGAAATATATATGTAGGACTCCAAAGTGCGATGGTCACGCCAAAGTGCGATGGTTACGCCCATATGCAATGGTCCACACTCATGCGCCAAAGTGCGATGGTCTGACACGCCAAAGTGCGATGGTGTGACACGTCGAAATCCATTGGTTTGTAAACTACACAATGTTTTGGTACAGACTGAACCAACCGTGTGTTGTTTCACCAAAATATCAGTGCAAAATCCATGCACAAAAGATAAGAATAAGAACTTACTATTTAGTTGTGTTATTAAACCCAAAATTTTCCAACGCAAAATCGTATAAAATGTTTTGTATTATAGAATAGCCCAAGGCATTTATCAATTTAATACGTGTACGTCAAAGTAATAAATGATCATGAATTAAAGAGTATTTGGGCGAAAAAAGATAGGTCGACAACAAATGTAAATGGCGTTCTCACAATCCTCAACAGTGTAAACCTTGCAGAACGTTGCTGTCGTCCATGTAACATTTCTTCGGTTTTATTCTGAAAGACGTTAAGATTGACGTTACAATGATGTGACGTTAGAAACGTTACTGAACTCCGCACCATCGGACTTTGGCATGACCATCGCACTTTGGCGTCCGTAACGTTAACAAACCATCACACTTTGGCGTGACCATCGCACTTTGGAGCGACCATCGCACTTTAGAGTCTTACATATATGTAAAACTTATACGATACCTATTTTGATGTACCAGAAGCGCATTTCGATAAATAATGTCTCTTCAGTGATGCTCAAGCCGAAATACTGAGAATTAATTGAAATGAAGGTATGTTGCTTTCATTCTATCACAATTTTGTTTCATGTAAAATCATTTCATTTACCATGTCAAGCCGATTTTATTGTCACACATTGAAATAAAACTGCAAAAGTAGCACACTACGCCTCATACATTTAGAGTCTTTATCGTACATAGTAATTACTGCTAAAATCTTTCAAAGGAATATGTAGAATATCAAAGTAAAATGTGAAACATAGATAGTGTTATGTCTAAATGTTTAATAATCATTTCTTACTGAAATTGGAAGGATTCCAGCAGCAATTATAATAAACTGCAGGTGTTTAACCTTCATTATCGCCAGTTAGATCAATGTTGAGATCTTGGGGTAGTGTGCTGCTTTTTCATTTGCTATCAAAGTACATTTGCAATATATTCATAATAGCCATGTGATGACGTCAATAGGTTTTAAAAGTAAGTCATTCCTTTGTGTAAGACAGATTTTAAAGATTGTACAATTTACGGGGATAAATGGAGTATGAACTGCCTTAACGTGCCCGTGAGAAAATAAACATTAAATGACCTTGATGTTGTATCTACGTCACACAGGTGCGATCCGACTAACCGTTGTGATATAAATAAGAAACTTGAACACCACAGTCTTTCTGTAGATATCGATGTAGGTTATTCAAAATGCTTAACCTTAATTAACTATGAGGAAAAAGACGGATGACCCATTTCTAGTATCGTCACTTTGTTACGTTTACGCCATGACTTAAATGTTTCGCAATATTTCTTACTCATTCCGAATTAGGTATTATTAGGGAATGCCCCGTATGACCCAAATTAAACTCGATAATACATTAGTATTACTGGTATAGAATTTTAAAACTCTCTGTATTCAGTATACAAACCAATAAAAAGTAATTGGGGTTTATTTTTCGGAGAAATATCTTGCATGCAATTTTTTCTAGACATATCAGATGTACATTATTGTTGATTATCAAATTATTTGCATCGAGCATTATTGCCGAAACAAGTAACTTACATATGCTTTTCAAACATCAACTTGCTTTTGAACCAGTCTTTTATATCAACCATTTTGTATTGTTTTTGCATTTCTGATATAGGGCTCATGCGTGTGTGGTCGGTCAACAGGGGATGCTTACTTCCCTTAGGCACCTGCTCCCACCTCTGGTATATCCAGGGGTTCATGCTTGCCCAGCTTTCTATTTTGTATTGCTTATGGGAATTATGAGATCGATCACTGTTCGTTATCTTCATCTTTCATCTGTGGGTCGCTTGTGAGAGCAGATTTTGTCTTATTTTACCTGTAGGTCAGTTGATTATGTCATGAATGAGGCCATGATCTCCAATCGCCCAAATTGCCCCCCCCCCCTTCCCCTAAAAAAAATAAAACCGCAAAGATTCTTGAACAATCATAACTTTATCTATAATAATGTTTTGCTGTTTTCCGCCACACTCAACAATTTAATCAGCTATCTGGTGGCGCCCAGGTTTATATTGGTGGAAGAGAGAACCCAGATACAATGTACCTGGGAAGAGACCACCGACCTTCCGAAAGTAAACTGGGAAACTTTCTCACTTACCGGCGCGAGCCGACCAAAGGTAAGAGGCCGTATGATTTTGGCGCGATGCTCTAACCATGCGGCCACGGAGGTCCTTATATATAATAATATTTTTGTGTAAATATATAAAATGCATATGTAAAGGGAAATGATATACTTTGTAAGATGATGCTTTCTGAAATAAAAACATGTCTTCCGATTATAATTGGATTTAACATTGCTTGACAAGTCTAAAACCAAACATATGTAGTATGCAGTGTCAATTTAGTGTAGTCTTAGTGCCAAGTGTAATTTTGTTGTGGTTTTGTTATTACTGTTACTATTAGCCACATTACGTAAACCTTCCTGATTGTCCTTAAGAAGGGATAGGTCTAGGGCTGGGACGATTCAGGGTTAGCTCGATTCGGTTCGGTTTCGATTCAGAACAGCACGGTTCGGTTATTTTCGATTCGGTTCATGTTAACTCCAATTTATCCAACGACAGCACAAAAATTAACAATTTTAATGAGTAGCATATTTGATTTTATTTTATTCAAGTTATATAACTATATGTCATCATTTGTAAACATCATATCTATTTATAATGGCATTTTATAACTTTGATAGAAAAAAGAAAACATTGACAGTGTATTAAAATTTGTTATATTAATGTGCTGCATAAGTTTTGGATTATTAAACAAATCTATAGTGAATCTAAAATGTACATGTATATGATATTGTTTTAATTGATATGTAAAAATTCAACAATTCTATGAATTGGGAGTCTTTGAAAATATATCCTTTATTGATTTACTTCCCTCATATTAACTGTGAAATCTGTGTCATTATCTACGATGTGGATTTCACTTCACCACTGACAGAAATGCTATATGTCATGTAAAGATAAACTGCAATTATCTTACGGACCATATTCTGTTGGTATCTGAGTGGTGAAAATGCTAACTCTCAACACAGTAGTGATTTAAATCTCTCCTGCATAAAAAAAACACATGTTCTGCACATCACTCGGACGCCATATTTGTTGTTTTGGTGTATGTAAAATCTAAACCGAACCGAATCGAAATCCGGAATTTGTAATCGGTGCATCGAATCGAATGGTATGAATCGCGGTGCACCGAAATTTTCGGTGCACCGCACAGCCCTAGATAGGTCGTTCCGGAAATTTGAAAATCTGTTTGTTTTTGTTGTTAGTCATTTAGTGCTTTGTATGATTTTTGTATTTGACCTTGTATCCACATAATGGATCCCACACTTCTATGAAATGAATGTTATTGGAACTTAATATTCTTATATACATGTATCTATCTATCTATCTATCTGAAAAACAAATATAACGAACAGTGATCAATCTCACAACTCCTCTTAGCAATACAAAATAGAGAGTTGGGCAAACACAGAACCTTTGATATACGAGCGATGGGATTAGCTGTTTGTGAGAAGAAAGCGTCCCCTGTCGACCGATCACACCCACCATGATCACTATATCTTGATCAGGTAAACGGAGTTATCAAGTCAAAATCATTGTGCACAGAACGGCCTAACAATTGGTATGAAAAACGTGCGAAATGCTGACTTTCCAGGAAACTATATATATATATATACATCTGTTAAAAAAATCATCTAAATCGTCAATTGCTGGGTGTTCTTTAGTGCCAGGCTGAAAATTATGGGTGTTCTTTAGTGCCAGGCTGAAAATTATATATATATATATATATATATATATATATATATATATATATATAATTTTCAGCCTGGCACTAAAGAACACCCAGCAATTGACGATTTAGATGATTTTTTTAACAGATGCATTTTCAGTAATTACGTTACTTACTGTTAAGTTGTACAAGCACGTGTGAATATATGCGTGCATTACGTTTTGTACTTTTTTCATGTCCATCATATATATTTTATTTAAAATTAAAACGTGGTATGTTTTAATTTTATCGAATGTCAGTAAATATACAAGTACCAATTTCGAATTAACAGCCCTCAAATAGATCCATACTTAGAATTCGACATCGATTTCTCAAGATCAGAATATACTCCAAAACATATTCCAATAATTATTCAGTTATATGTGTGACGAAACCTTTGATATCAGACCCGTGATTTCCATGATGAAGAGAGGAATTGTATATTGAAAATGAATCTAAGCTAAATTATTATGTATACTGAGAAAAATTTATTCAAATTCTACATGAAATCTATACAAACACTTAAATACCACTACAATAGAGTAACACACTTAGATACTAATACAACACAGAAACACACTTAGATATTACATGACAATTTTGTTACCACAGAGAATCACAGTGACATGAAGCATTTTGTTTTTATTTGTTACAATGGTTTCTACTATTGCCTCTGATACTGCTGCATTCACTTTACCCTTGACTGTTAAGATAGATGACCTATATAAACACATTTAAGAAGTACAATGAATAGAACAATACCCATTGTATTAACGTGAAACATTGTTGTTTCTTCTTGCAGTCTGGTTTTATTTCATTACCGCTTCCTTTTACTTACTTTCTTTTTATTTCTGGCTTTGTTTCCCGTCTACTTTATAAATCTAATAATGCGCATTCTATATCATTCTAGAAGTAAGTAAAAATATTCGTTGATAACACACGGACGGGTCCAGCTGGGGTTAAGTGGGTCCAATCCTACAGGATGTTCCCATGTTCTAGTGTAATTCATTACATTATTTCATTTCATGAACTAGGACCCCTTCTGACTCTATCACTATATTGTTTAAAGTATGAAATTGACCAGAGATTTACCATATTAAGATTAATATTCAATTTTTAATAAAATCACAATTTTTACAAAACGGCGGGAAGGTAAATTGACAGATCCGATACGAAACTAAATTTGACAATGTAAGGCGTATTCAATTAATTATTTTCATTCTTTACGTAAAATGCACGGTAATCCACACCCCGAGAACAGACACATACACAAACATAATCACGACTATTATATGTAGTTCATTTAAATTTCAAATTAACTCTACACACAGTCCATGTTATTGCTAGTCAAGTAAGTATTCGCTCCTGTGCTACAAGTACTTATTGTAAAGTATGGTTATCTAATAAGACCCAAATAAGAAATGAAAGCTGCGGTCAATAAAATCGTTGAGGGCTACATAAAACAGCAGTAACCGTCGTTATATCAAAGCATTATAGAAAACAGAATCTAATATCATTTCAAAAATGAAATCACTTCGAATGGATCCTAAATGAATTCTGTGTAATACATTTGTAATAATGATCATATGCATGACGTTCATAAAATCAGATGTGACACAATTTCTCAATTTACAAACGCTTAGAAGATACTCTGCTCTCTGTGAAAATTTTGTGATTTTTTCTTCTATCACTCCGGTTATCCATGCCTGCTATCGGAGCCTTCTCATAGAGTTTACATGACCAAACAACAGACATACATCAACGTAATGAATTACAATATACTGATACATATACAATATAAAATATATAACATTGATTAACATCAAATAACAGAGCATGCTAATATCAAAGTTTTATTTACAGTTTTATATACATGTATGCATACCGCATACTTTACAATTCTTTCAATAAGAATGTGTATCTTGTCCGAGCTGGGTTTTTTTTAATATGAGGGCCTTCCTTCTGATCCTTAGACATAGCAAACCTTTAAGGATCATAGCAAATATCCACAACTTCAAAATCGCGGCTTCTTGGAGTGACGCCATACTCCTGGAGAAGCTCACCATACATTGGGGCACCTGTAAATGCAAGGTGAAGATAACGAAGTGATCAATCTCATAACTCTTACAAGCAATACAAAATAGATAGTTGGGCAAACACGGACCCCTGGACACACCAGAGGTGGGATCAGGTGCCTAGGAGGAGTAAGCATCCCCTGTTGACCGGTCACACCCGCCGTGAGCCCCATATCCTGATCAGGTAAACGGAGTTATCCGCAGTCAAAATCAGTGTGCCAAGAACGGCTTAACAATCGGTATGAAACACGTCAGACAGCATTTGACCCAATAAATCGTATCACACACACACACACACACACACACACACACATATATATATATATATATATATATATATAGCTGAATGAACGCAACTGCGTATACACATTTGAGAGAGAGAGAGAGAGAGAGAGAGAGAGAGAGAGAGAGAGAGAGAGAGAGAGAGAGAGAGAGATACCGTTAAAATTACCGTGCCTTAAAAATACTTCTGCGTTATGTAGTTCCGATATATAATTTAATCAGCATAATTCAGTCAAATTCAAAGTCCTTTTTGAATTTGAAATCAACAATCTTTTTGTTTTGGAAAATTTACAAGAAACACGGTTTCGATGCACAAAAATAGGGGATTCTAGGAGCATCCGGTAGTTTCCCTTTGAGCGCACCCACCAGGACTTAGCCCTACACCCACCGGGCGCCTAAAGGCGGTCCCCCTGTCCCCTTGCCATAAATTGCGTACACAACAGTTTCTTTCTAGTTACGTGCCTGATATATATTTTTGAAAATTGAAAATATCAAATTAAAATTGTTTCTTTTATATATCAGAGAAATAAACTGTTTATACAAAATAGCTGTTTCCACTTTACTTTTGATTGCTATAGTAACCAGACGATTGCGATGTTAGAAAAGTGATCAGCCTAATATTCATTTGAAATAAGATATACGAAAATTTGACAAGTGGGATGTATTTTTCTAAAAGAAGTGCGAATTGAAACCCTTGTTCAGTTAAGAGACATATCCATTTACATCAATTTACTGTGACAATTTGGAGAGTGCTCCACATGAAAGGATAAGATAAGGAACAGTCACCAATCTTATAATTTAGAGATTTGGGTAAACACGGATCTCTGGATATACCAGAGGTAGGATCAGGTACTTAGGAGGAGTAAGAATCCCCTGTCGACCGGTCACATCCGCCGTGGGCTCTATATCTTGATCGGGTAAACGGAATTATACGTAGTTAAAATCAGTGTGCCAAGAACGGCTTAACAATCGGTATGAAGCACGTCAGACATCATTTGATCCAATGATAGGTGTATTATACCAACTGCATGTGACACAATTTCTCTTGTCATGTGACGCAATGTATGTCCAATATGGTGATGTGTGTATCAGAGGTGTTTTTAACGACTTGAAGAATAAGGCCGAACGATGTTCTGATTGACTCACCATAAGACAACGAGCGTTGATGTCGCAGTCTTTTTAAAATATCAAGATTGACAATACCCTGGCGTATTGCACGTTCTTGTTTCAAGATGTACATTTCCATACCATCGCAGCTAGAATGATGGTAATGCTTCAAGTCATACAAGGTTTGCATTGCAGTCTCTGTAAAAGGAATGTCAAATCAACACTATATAAGAAAACCGGAAAAGGAAAATTTCTTTAGGATGTCAAAAGTTTGGATTCAATACAAAAAGAAAGAGAAACATACTGTTTTCTACCATGATGATTTTCCCACAGAAAATGCATTCCATGTATTCCTCCTCCGCATTGTAAACGCACCCACTTCCTGCAAGACGAATAGGAGAAATCCCTTCTATATCAGCACGGCTGCATAGGGCACCGAAAGTTGCTAACCGCTTTGAATCATCGCTGGTAGAGTGACGGCATAATGGTAGTGTTCTACTGCAACGAACGCGACTGTTAGGCGTAGACTGCATTGTACTCTGAAGATGAAGAATACGTGTGTTGTAACAACTCCTACATTTGGCTTTGATTGACACATGTATAAAATTTAGTGCATAACAAAGCATTTGTAAATGAAAGTCAGAAATTGGTTAAAACTTCCCGCTTAAGTGGTGTCTGTTTTTGTATATCCTTCTACGTCACGTAGAAGGATATACAAAAACAGACACCACTTAAGCGCTTACGTCAAACAATTTTACGTTTAAGTGGTGTCTATAAAATAACCTTGATATTGGATCTACATGTACGTTAAACAATGAGGTGCAATCCGAATAACACTACCGTAGAGATATTAACACTACAGTCTTTCTGTGATATAGAGGTTGGTTATTCAAAATAGTTGTCCCTATTCAATATGGATGTAATATGGATGTGTTATAACTTATATATTCCTTTAACTCGGGGGAAAACAGAAGGACGGCTCATTTCCATTATAACCACGGATCATTATCATCGCCTTTTTTCGTTCACGCATGTACAATATTGCTGACTCATTCTGAATTAGGTATTATCAAAATGGAATGCGCCTTTAATATGGCACAAATAAACCGAGACTGAATGACAGAATATCTAACTTATTCAATATGGATGCAATATATACATGTATCTATTATAACTTATTCATTCCTTTAACTCGGAGGATGATTGATTTCTATTGTAATCACTGATCAGCATCATCACTCTTTTTTTTTTTTGTTCACATATGACGTAAATTTGTTGTACGATATTTTGCTGACTAATTTCCGTATTATCAAGAAGGAATGCGTCTTTAATATGGCACAAATAACTTCGACTGAATGACAGAATGTCTGTTACTTTGTATAAGAAAACAATATCTGTATTCCCTACACGTATCAATAAAAAAGTGATTGAGGTACATGTATATTTGTCGGAGAGATGTACATTGCATGCATTTTTTCTAGACATATTTGGTGTACATATGTACGTGATCATGGACCTAGAGCACTTAACTGACAGATGCCTTTCTATTATCAACATGCTTTTGCACCAGTTGTTTTTCTTCTATTTCAACCAGTTGTTTGTTGGTTTTTTCTGATTTCATCTGTAGGTTGTTTAAGTCTTAATTTACCTGTAGGCTGTTTAAGACTTAATTTACCTGTAGATTGTTTAAGTCTTAATTTACCTGTAGGCTGTTTAAGTCTTAATTTACCTGTAGGCTGTTTAAGACTTAACTTACCTGTAGGTTGTTTAAGTCTTAATTTACCTGTAGGCTGTTTAAGTCTTAATTTACCTGTGGGCTGTTTAAGTCTTAATTTACCTGTTGGTCAGTCGAGTCTGTCATGAATGAGGCCATGATCTGCACTCGCCCAAATGCCCCAGAAACTTCCGTTAGCTAGATGACAATGGTGTTTTCCTACTGTACTGAGCTCCGAAACGAAGGAAATAGATTCTATCGCCCACTGAATATTCTGCAGAAGAGGTTGAGGAAGTGATCGGAAGTCGTCCCTGTGAGTTAAAGCTGTGGATTTCCTCGTTGAAACTGATGATATATTGGCCATTAGATTGAGGAACGCAAGAATCCTTTCATTGCGCTACAAAAAAATAAAGAGAATTTGATTGGATATTATAAAGGCCAGTCAATGTTGAAATACTTAATATATTGTAAAAATAGCAATCAGTGCATCGAATCTTGACTACATTCCTCTTGAATGTCGACGGCAAATACACACTGCCTTTCTTGCTGTTTATATATACATATACATATATATGTAAATATATGTAAATTGTATCTATGATAATACGTTATTATACTTTCTAGCATTTTCACTTTAGACCGTATATACTTACATTTTCAAAACAATACTGCACTACAGTCACTTGAATACTTAGCAAAAATCAAAATAATACATTTGTAGATAAGAGTAGCTGCCACATATTTGCAAGGCTTGATGTATATGATATTGCAAATGTGTTTATATTTTGTTTTACTCTCCCTTTGAGCAGACGTTTCAATATGAGTGAAATGTCCTCGGGAGGGGGGGGGGGTGAAACAATATACAATGAAACAGAATGTTTCACTCCTGTATAGACGCCGCTAGCTTCAGGAGAAGTGTCACACGGGTTTATTAATGCATGGAGCTAAAGGCTAAGTACCGTTATAAAGGAACTCCGTTAGTAAGGACATGTCCCGTTATAAAGGAACTCCGTTAGTAAGGACATGTCCCGTTATAAAGAACCTCCATTAGTAAGGACATGTCCCGTTATAAAGAATCTCCATTAGTAATGACATGTCCCGTTATAAAGAACCTCCATTAGTAAGGACATGTCCCGTTATAAAGAACCTCCATTAGTAAGGACATGTCCCATTATAAAGGACCTTCATTAGTAACAACGTCTACCGTTTTAAAGGAACTCCATTAGTAAGGACATGACTCATTATAAAGGATCTCCGTTAGTAAGGACATGTCCCGTAAGAAACGGGTCACATCAGAGGATATTACAATTAATAGGGTGAGATAACTTTTTTCCCCATAAACTTAGATACATGTAGGAATATTATAATTTCCTAGTAGTTTCCTTGATGAAGAAAACACGGTGTTAAGAAATTATGACTTAGTTTTAACCATACGGTTTTGAGAGTAAACAAACTCGAATCGTGATGAAATGATCACTTCCTGTTTCGGCTGCATGAGTGTTTGTCTTACGACATAAAAGCACAATATATAAATATCTATCTATATTTGAAAAGTGATCTAAAAATATTCTCAGCGCAAAAACAAGACAGACTTAATGAAAAAATAGCACTATGTTTGACTTACCGCAATGCGAGTCCTACATACGCATGTAGCCTATACCCTAATGTTTATGAATGTAAATCTAAACGTCATACGTGAGTTTGCGCATTAGCACCTGCGCGCGCATCAAGAGGCGTGTCCCTGGAAGTGATATTATCAATATGCATATATGTATTTCCCGTAAAATGAATATTTATAGCGAAATCAATTCGGGTCCATTTACATATGTACCTTCACACGTAGACTTCGTAAAACGGTGCCATTTATATCTAGGCGTCATTCAGTAGCATTTTCCAATATTAACTAGAACATTTTGTCAATGAACAAGTAATCAGAGCCGCGTATCAAGCACATAAATAAAAGACTTTCTCTTCAGATATTGCACTCACGCAATAGGTATGCATAAAACCAGATGAGGAACATAAACAGAAACTGGGACTACTTTTGACCCAGTCTGTAAAAGATTCAACCGTAAATGTGTCATAATAATAATAATAATAATAATAATAGTCTTTATTTATCCAGGATAACACAAAGTAGCATAAACTATTTCCCATTGTGATCCTGCATTAAAACATATGTACAAACATAAAATTAACATCTAAAATTAGTATCTAAACATGAATACGATATACAAGGCAAAGGGGGGAAATATAGCATAAGCATCACTTTCCTAACCACACAATCAAGATTTATTTCGCTATCTACAAAGAAGCAGTGCAATAGTACAACCCTTGAATTCCACACTATCAAATTTAAAGCTATTTATCTACTGTTACATAGGCGCTGAAAGTTCTTGACATTTTGATATGACATTATAGCCTACCTCTATTCAATGATTGTTTTTACACGACAGAAGAAGATTTGTAAATACTGCAGAATTGAGAAGAAGCTACGAATATCGATTTAAATACCCTATAGATAATATCTAATCGCCTAGTTGAGTACCTCGGTCGGTTTACCTGTGTAATCTGCTGTTTTTGCATTCAAAGTAGCGGAATTTTAAAAAAAAGAGTCCGATTGTTTTCTACTTTTTTGGTTTTCAATAAATGATGTCAACTTGAAAGCTTTTAATTTCAAAATATCATTGTACATACATGTATCCTCCACTTTCCAACCCTATCAGATTTCACGGGTTTGCCAATCCCCCTTAAAGTTACACTTTTGTTATGTTTCCTTTTCAACATTGCTGTGATGAATACATGTCATTTCATTTAGCGCTTTGTGCAAATTAAAAAAAAAGGAATATTCCAAAAATGAGTTGATTATATAATTACACCCACTAATTCACACCTTGATTGATTAACCATAACGAACACACAGAAGTGACAATACTGTTATCCCTCTGAAATCCCATACAAAGAGCATGTAGAGTTCTGGAATCGGCCTTTTTGTCAAATCATCAAAAACATAATTTCCAACCAACTTAGATCATTTCATTTGTGCCAATACATGATATGATATAGGATTTGAGTTCATGGTGAGGTTAGTTTTTTTTTTTCTTCTTCATTTATTTATGTTTGCTATGCCTTGTCCGGCCGATAATCCCAAGTGGCAACTGTGCACACATGCAATCAAATTCAGGCAAAGTGTATTTAAACCGCTTATCTTGGAGTAAAAACAATATACCTACTACATTGGATAACGCGAATTTTCAAATACATCAATATCGACATTATTTGTCAATTTTAACCTACATAAAATATGCTTAGACTTCACATGAAATAGTTGTGAAATACGGCAAGGCTTTGGCAAATACGCTATAGGAGATAATAGTGATCTAATACAATATCATTATTGAATGTTGGATTATTTAGTGAATGTTGGATAATTTGGTGAATGTTGGGTTATTTGGCGAATGTTGGATAATTTGGTGAATGTTGGATTATTTAGTGAATGTTGGGTAATTTGGTGAATGTTGGATTAGTTGGTGAATGTTGGATAATTTGGTGAAAGTTGGATTATTTAGTGAATGTTGGGTAATTTGGTGAATGTTGGATTAGTTGGTGAATGTTGGATAATTTGGTGAATGTTGGATTATTTAGTGACTGTTGGATTATTTGGTGAATGTTGGATTATTTGGTGAATGTTGGATTATTTGGCGAATGTTGGATAATTTGGTGAATGTTGGATAATTTGGTGAATGTTGGATTATTTAGTGAATGTTGGGTAATTTGGTGAATGTTGGATTAGTTGGTGAATGTTGGATAATTTGGTGAATGTTGGATTATTTAGTGAATGTTGGGTAATTTGGTGAATGTTGGATTAGTTGGTGAATGTTGGATAATTTGGTGAATGTTGGATTATTTGGTGACTGTTGGATTATTTAGTGAATGTTGGATTATTTGGTGACTGTTGGATTATTTGGTGAATGTTGGATAATTTGGTGAATGTTGGATAATTTGGTGAATGCTAATTAAATGTGTTATGTCGTGATCCACAAAATCTTTTATTCCAAAATTCATCTAAAGGTAGAAAATTGTAATCTTACTGTTGAATTCCTAATCACAAAAGTCAAATATTTCAAAGCTGTAAAATCATAACGGGATATTAGATTAATTTAGTGCATACGTACTCAAAACACAGCGGAATTAGATAAAGCCCATTGTATTCGAACAGGATTCGCATCAAAATGCAATATAGTTGAATTATGAATAAGTTTTGCAGAGAAGTGTAATTCATCACATCAAAATATCTGCTGAAATGTAGATATCTTTGTCTGTCCAATTCTTCTATCACTTTGTCCATGCAATGACGAAGTGTATATCTAAGAGATAATTCAATCGGAACATCACTCGGCCTATTCCGAAAACGTTTATTCTCCGGAATAGGCCGAGTGATGTTCCGATTGAGAGGTAATTGAACACATGTCATATGTAGGGGTGCACAAGGAAGTAATTTACGTACATCATCAAACATTAGACATTTCTATATTTAGAGAGCAAAACTAGGGCCTAGCAACTGTATCTCGAACTGTCTATTTTTATTCCCCAGTCTCGTTAACGGACGACAGAGAGAGGCATATCACGAATATATATTTAGAGAGCAAAACTAGGGCCTAGCAACTGTACCTCGAACTGTCTATTTTTATTCCCCAGTCTCGTTAACGGACGACAGAGAGAGGCATATCACGAATAATGTAATCTACATTCCCCAATTCCTCGATTAATTTAGAAATCATTGAATATTGAATGAGTTATACATGTAGTTGGTTTTCATATCGGTGTATATGGCTCATCAACAGATTGCACTGTAAGGAATCATGGAACATCAATCTCAACATTTCAGAACTTTTGAAAGGAAAAAAATAGACAGAGCTGTTGAACGTAAAAAGCTGAGTATTTACATATATGCATGTAACTCCGAGTACATGGGATTAAATCATGACCTGCAAACAGTCGTTGGAATTGGAAAACAAACCAAATGTGCAATTATATCTCGAATTTTAGAAAATTCTAAAATAATTGTTTTAAAAAATGCATCCAAAGTAGACTCACCTAAATGTTATTATTATTATGTATAAAGGGCGCAAGTGCGCATTCACATGCATATAAAGAAAGGAAATACAAGTAGCCCTATTATATTGAAATTCTCTTGAAGCAGCACATGGCATCGGCGATTTAAAAATTCATCTAACTACAGGAGGGATTGTAATCTTAATCGGTTGTATTCCTCTTCTCAAACAAAGCGGTAAAACCATAACTGGGTGTTAGATCAATTTAAGTACATACGTACTCATTGTGAGGAAGTAAATAAATACAGCGGAATTAAATAAACCCCATTGCATGCGAACAGGTTTCGCGTTAAAATTAATACAGTTGAACTATGAATAAGATTTGCAAAGAAGTGTAACTTACCACATCAAAAACTCTACCAAAAATGTATATATGTTTGTTTTTTCAATTCTTATAATCACTTTGTCCTTGGATTGACGTTGTTTATATCTAGGTGACGGCTATTTAAATCCATATCGGTACGTACATTGTAGGGGGAGGCAGGAGGAAAGTGGTTGACGTACGTCACCAACTATTAGACATTTCTATATTTAGATAACGATATATATTTCTACTGCAAATGTTTGTAACGTCACTTAGAACCGCCCATATCTATTCCCGCCGGAAGACAGCGAGGGTCATAGAAAATATACAATATATTTACACCATTAATGAATTTGCTTGACATCATGAATAATGTAAATCTACAGGTATATATCATTCCACAATCTTCAATTGGTCTAGAAACCAATGGGTATTGAATGGGTAAATATATTGATTGTATAGTTGCTGTGCCCCACCGGCAGAAGGCACTGTTAGAAACCATGTATTGATCTTTTGAAATCAAGCATTTTTAGATAGAGGGTGTGGCACATGAATATAGAATTTCCATAAACAGAATTCCCAGCTGGGTATTTATCTTGAGTACGTGTGATTAAACCATGACTTGCAAACATTCTTTAGAATTAGAAAGATAAATCAACTCATAACCAAATGTGCAACTGTAATTGTAATCTAATTGTCTTGAATTTTACAAAATACTAAAAAGAGATTTTAAAAGATACAATTTTAAAAACTAAACTCTCCTACAATACATATGATTATTTGATGATGTATAAGGGACGCACGTGTGCTTTTCTATAAATAAAGGGAATTACAAGCTGTATAGGTCGCACAGCTCTATTGAAATTCAGTACACTCAAAGCCACACATGGTATCGGCGATTTCTGAGTCCATTTACGAGGGGCGAATTCAGAATTTGGGAGTAAACAGTATTCCGCAGCTCATGCCTTCTCTTCTTTATGTAATATTTTGTTTATGAAATGTTCATGTCTATTATTAATTCCCACCCCTAAATTGTTGCACTGCTCAATTCTTTATTCAAGATCAAATTCATTGGGTTTTTGTTATTCTCAGCAATTTTCAGTTTCACAAAAAATGATTACAATATTACGCTGGTATGTTGAATCAGGTCATACTCCATTTAGCATGTAAACTGCAAAGTTTTAAAACCCTGCCCTACATAAAGGAAGGCAGCTATTGACCTAACATATTTTGGGTGTTTACATGAAACGATTTTGTATCTTAACAACATGACAGATAATTTATGTGCAGTGCATTCCTACTGTTACCTACACGTCTATTGTTAAATTCCAACCCTGAAGTGTTGTACTTCCCGATTCTTAAATCAGGATTAAATTGATTTAAATTGGGTTTCTGCCATTGTTAGCAGAGTCAACCTAATTCTTGCAGGGGACTTCTGTGTAAGACAAAATATATTACAAGATTAGGGACATATTTTTTATGATGTACATGTAGATGCCCAAAAATGAAAACGATTTTTCTTTTTCTGGATTTCAACTTTCGGTATGTGATCTAAACACATTCACCTCATAGTGTTATCTCCTGACGTGAAACTCCGTTATGATTATATATATATATATGTTGCATGTTATGATTTGACACTCTCTGTTTTGTATAACTATGAAATGTGATTGGGGGGGGGGGGGGGGGGGTATGCATACTGTTTCATAAAGAATAAAAATGGTACAAGACATCATTGTAGATTATCTAACAACATGCCGGTTTAAAAGGATTAAAACATTGTATCCTTGATAGAATGTATATTTTTTAAAGAAGTGGGATGGATAACTAATACTGATTAAGAAACACTGATTACATTAGTTCAGGGCAACGTCTGAAGGAGTTCCGAGTACTCTGACGTGCACAACGCAATACCATGGAAAGGCAGTATTCGAAGTATGCTCTCTAATTGTCCCTTAATGGGTATTACCCATAAACATACTATTTGATTTCTTACAACATATATCTCGATATTTTAGTTCTCTGGGCAAATGTAAAAGAATACTGTCACACAATTTGAAAAGAAAAGATTGACACAAGCCATTTATTTTCCTTCGATCAAACCGAGTCTGTGCATGAGCAACTTTAATGTGTGTTTTTTAATTTCCTATCTTGCGCAAATCTAAAGGAATGACCAGAGAGAGAGAGAGAGAGAGAGAGAGAGAGAGAGAGAGAGAGCATGAACCAAATGAATAAATTAAACGCAGACTAAAATGTATAGAATACTAGTAGATATGTTCATTTCTTTTTATCTGAATCAGCCACCCATGACATGTGCAAAATATCCCCAAAACAGGACATGTCTATTTCCATTATATGACTCAGTGTGTTTGTTTCCATGAAATTCATTAAAAGTTGGCCTGCTCGGTGATGGTTAGTAGAAAACGTTAAGAGGCAGCTTCAATCTGTTTTTAAAATGATATCATACATCCAAAAACAATGACTCACCCCGGAAGAATTTTCCATTCTAATCCACCCAATTCTCCGTAACAAACCCCTGCTAAAGGGCATATCAAAATCGTATATGTTCTTTAGAAGTATTCATAATTTTGCACAGCTCTTGTAAAATATGTGTGGCTATTTCATTTATTTGAATCGGATTCTTATACACATAGTCAACACAATCAAAGATTGCGGAAGTAAACAAAGTTAACGCTGTACAGGCGATGAGCAATACATGTGATATACAAATAACGCATGACTATATAGTCATTATTTCAAAGATACTCCCTTAAAAATCCATACAATGTACTTACATAACAGGTTAATATCAAAATCCAGTGTATATGATTTGCTTCACTTTCTGTACATCCAGTGTTAATGTCACTGTGTTCTTTATTGAATTATTTATGACCAATCAGAGACGTTTTCTTCAAGTGTGCTATTGCCGACCTAATTTACATACATGTACACAGATTATTTATACGCATTTAAAAAACACCGTCTGAAAATTTTCAGACTATCAGACCATGTACTCATACTGTATTGAGAGAACAAATTACTTATTTACTACACTGTATGACTGAAATGCTAAAGTGTTTGTGAATATAGGTCAAATGTATAATTATAATGATTTGATTAAAATGACCAAGACGTACTTTTATCTCATGCATACATTAGTTCATGTTAATTTCCAGTTCTTGTGTCTTACTTAAAGAATAAGCATAAAAGATATACTATATACTTCCATTGATACTAAAACACGGTTCCTTATCTTCACCTTTCATTCTAAGTACTCTTGCCAGCTATGAATCATTTGTTCAACATTAAGGTTCATTTATGGAAGAACAAGAAATATGATTTCGCGATTTTTTTTATATCTATATTGGAAATAACCAACATACATAAATACATAGATACATTCAGCCATGCATACTTTACGAAAATTAGGTATATGTATGAACACAACCCTCAAACCAACACAATAAGTGGTGTATTAAGGTAGAAATTGATTTGATGATACTAAAACACTAAGCATTGAATATATTTTTTTTATTTTGATATATGTTTATGATGAAGCTTTGATACCCCCCCCCCCCTGTTCTTTATAGCTTTGGTCAATTTTTTTCCTTTAGCTTTTATCGAGACGTCCCCCTTTATCTAGTCAGTCACAGCAACAACAAGATACTTTCGGAATCCCTTTTTGTTTTCAAACCACATCTATTTCGATCAAAACACCTACGAAAGGGAGTATACACATTGACAAAAAATATGTATCTAAAATAACATCTGAATATTAATATGTCAGACATGTTTCTTCTTTAAAACATGATAAACTTGAAACAGATCGCTAAGAATCATGATCAAGATTATTGAAAGAAGGAATATTAATTAGGATTTCGCCACGAGTATCTGATTGTGCACAAATCCCATCATGCTTCGATTGTTTATGTATCCCTCATCTACAACCTTGATATTCATTAATTTTCTTACATTTAGTCAAATGAAAAATATTCCTTGAATCTAATTCGCACATGAATTAGATGGTTTTATTGAAGACGGCACAATATGTAGTTATTCCCCGTTTGTCTAATGCACCGAAGTCCATTCTGATTATTTCCCCTTGCGCTATATTTAAGCGGCGGCGCTTTGTCTGCCTCTTCCTTTTCCAAACTTACAACATCATATCAGGTCGGTGATGAAATCAAAGGTTTTTTGTCTGTAAAATTAGGTGTGAGTTTGGCTGAATTTCTGATTAATTGCAATTTTAAATGTAGTACGAAGAATTTAACTGTAAATTCCACCCCGATGTTGATAGATTAGTTGGCCCGTTGTGTCACGAGTGTTAGCGTGGGTAGCCATTTTAATATTAAATAATTTAATTAAAGTAGGCAACTTAATCGGCTAAATTCATAATACAATAATTGATAAGGCAATTAATTCGTTACATGTGTTCATTGCATATGAGTATGCCACTAATTCGGAAAATAAAAAGGACACAGAGGTTGAAGCCCAAGTCGTCGGCAAGTTCAAAGGGCGTTAGGCAAGTTCAAAGGCGGCGGTATCAACCCACCCACCCCTCCCCTACAGAGATGCCGAGTCAGGGTCCCGCACCAAGAATTAAAAATATTCCGTTCACACAAAGTTTTGCTATCACACACAAATCGCAGGAGGTGTAAGTTATGAGGAATCAGAAAATTAAGATTAGATAGAAGAGAAAGAAAAAGTACCTGACCACAAGTGAATCATCATGTCATTTTTTTAATATATATATTTTATTGAAGGGAAAAAAAAAAACAATCTTTAAACAAACTATTGTGCGGTGAATGAATTTAATGCTAATTTTCATGAATTTTTTCTCGTATTCTACAAAAATTAAATCGTTCAAATTTTTCCTTTCCTATGATGTTAAGCAAGTTGTGGTAACATGATCAGGGAGAATAATTTAAGAAATCATCAAGGCAAAATTTTCAACATAAAATATTATAATTTCGTAATAAATTTGTTTCGTAAAATGTCAATTTTGTATTTGGCATACTTCGTGATTTCACCTACAGAAACAATTATTTCGAAATCACGTGAAGAAGCTATGTACAATTCTTTATTTTTTTTAATATTACATCTATAAAAATGAGCTCAAATGCACGCTGCAATATCTGTCTCCCCAAAAGACACCTCTGAATGAAATACGTAATAAAACAATAAAATGGTGACTCACTTATGACCAGGTATTGTACTCTGTTTATCCGACACATACGTATATGCAATAATGTACATATATAATTATATACTTACGACTCCCCATCCTGTGTTAGTACTAGCTGTCTACAGTCACAATCTGAGGGTGAATTCGATTAAAGCTAGAGTTGAATTTACGCATACTCAGTTAACAGTCTGATTAAAACCACCCCCTCCCTCCTCCTTACACTCGTGACGAGTGTAAGGAGGAGGAGGAGGGGGGGGGGGTAATCAGACTGACTCAGTTAATGAACTCCATATATAAAAATAAAACATCTAGTGTTGTGTGGTGTTTGTTTACAACATGGCGGGTAGGCACGCAAGAAATGTAATATAACAAAATCATTGTTGCATTGACTTAGGCAATTGTTTTCTATCTTCTAATATTGTCATTTAGAATTGCATTTTGTAAAATTATTAAACCTCAACTAGGAAAAAAAATATATCGTTTTATTATTATCTGGTTAATTCATGATTTTTGATAGTCTGTGCATTCGTAAATGTGATTTAAAGTTTCCTTTTAGTATCCAGTTCAATGTTATGTGTCAAAATTATATTTCGTATCGTGTTTTTATCGATGTGTTACATTTCTGGTATAAGTCCTCAGTACCCCCTTGCTTGTCGTAAGAGCCGACTAAATGGGGCGGTCCTTCGGATGAGATCGCAAAAACCGAGGTCCCGTGTCGTAACACGTGTGGCACGATAAAGATCCCTCCTTGCTCAATGGCCATAAGCGCCGAGCATAGGCCTAAATGTTGCAGCCCTTCACCGGCAGTGGTGACGTCCCCATATGAGTGAAATATTCTCGAGAGGGACGTAAAACAATATTCAATCAATCAATAAACAAAACTAATCTTCACACTACGTTTCTTCCTACCACGCCGCCATACTGGGACACTTGTTAGTCCTGGTAAAATGGGGAGTATACTCGAGTAACACGAGTTCAACACTAGTGTCGATAATTCGACATTTTATTTACAACTCTAGTTACCCGTGTAACTCGGGTCGCTTAATCGAATTCACCCTGAAAATGTGCACGGGCAACACGTGTTTCCGTTTCAACGAAAACAACACGGCGAACGCTTATATTTTATATCTTCAAAAAACGACCTGATGTCAGATGAAGATGCCCCCATGTTGCAGGATGAACCAAGTGATAATGCATTCAGTATATAAACATGTAAGTTGATGTAGCCACATAGGCTGATTAGAAAAAAAAAACGTTTGCGGTTTTGTCATGTTATAAAAAATTCACGATTTATAAACCGTGATTTGATGTCATGATTTGTCGTTTTATGAAAGAAAATCTTTTCGTGTTATGATATTTAAACCAAGTGCATAACACCCAATTGTTTATCAAGAGCTGAACATATCTGACATCAATTTATCTGTCCTGGCCCGGCATCAATAAGTCTGATTACCCCTCCCCTTTCTCCCTCTGTAAGAAGGGGGTGGATTTAGTGCACAATGGGAAGGGGGTTATAAAAAAGCGTAAACTGACTCAAACCAGGTTATACTCGTATAACTTGCCCCAGAATTATAGTCATTCCTTAAAATTTAATGCAGGAGACAACGATACTAACCTTCGTTTATCAAAATGTACATAAACTCGGAAAAATACAAGTTAACTGAGCCGCGCAATGATTCACTTAGCAACAACGACGAAGCGTCTACATGTGGCTACGAAGGTCGCCATCTTCACTCGTTGTCAATTTGTCTTACTTAGTTCAACAGAGCATAGCCTATTTATTAAATTATTGTACTGAAGGTGAAGTTTGTCATGACGGAAAATATGTGTAGACTATGCATGCAATGCGTATTTCGCTGCCTTTTAGAGATCGACTTTGAAATCGCTCATCTCCGACAGATTGAGAAAATACGGGAATTTGCATTGCACTATCAAACTTCCCGTCTCCTGCTCAGTCAGCCATATTTGAAATACTGCGTCTGAAACTGTGACGTCACGGGAATTCTATTTATCTCACATCGGTTTCTTTCTATTAGGATATGGTACATGCGCGAGGGCTATCGAAAATTAGTCTATTTTTAAATGTATGCGCACACATCAGATTCCGAAAGAACACAAAATGTCGAGCCCGGCGGTATGAAATTAAGTCTGATCGTGCGAGAAAAATTTTATCTACGATAATTTAAATTCGAATCAGTTGACTTCCGCTAGTTTTTTCAGTTCAAATCGTGATAAAGAATATATATTTGCAGAATTTTATTGCTCATTAATGGAATTTTGTTGAATAAAACGATAATTTTTTCATGGTTATAGAGGATACGTAGATTTTTTTTGGTATTTTTTTTTGTGGGGGTACACGTTCGTATTACAGGTTACACTTTGACTGAAAATCATAAGCCTTGCACAGAAAAATGACATAATGAAGTAATGTGCTGAATATTTTAACAACATGAGGAACAATACAAATTAATCTCAA
This sequence comes from Ostrea edulis, assembly GCF_947568905.1. Classification (NCBI taxonomy): domain Eukaryota; kingdom Metazoa; phylum Mollusca; class Bivalvia; order Ostreida; family Ostreidae; genus Ostrea; species Ostrea edulis. The sequence goes on from NC_079166.1 coordinate 13,045,706, forward strand.
AAGTACATTGCCCCCAGCCATGCAGACGACACTGCAAAATTGTTAATACATGAAAGATCACATATATGAACAAGATCCTTTATTGCTCAGAACTGCACTGCCAGCATTCACTGAGGAGGTAGGAGGGGGGGGGGGTATATATATTTTGTATAATGTAATAAATTTTCTCTCCATTTCTTATATTATATCATTAGCTCACACATGTACATGTACACACTCAAATATATATATATATATATATATATATATATATATATATATATATATATATATATAATATATAAAACAGAAATAGTACACATAAATTATTATATATAGACTATATAATATATATATAGAAAACACTGCACTAAAACCAACATGCAACACTCAGAGATCAGTATATTAATATGATATATGGTATAAAAAGTCAATTTAGTATATATACTCAATTGACTTTGATATTTGTAATATATATCTCTGTGTGTGTGTATAACATCAAAAGTTGATATAGTATACTCATTCGACTTTGATGTTCCCATTATTTTAAAGATATATATATATATATATATATATATCTCACAAAAGTCAATTTAGTATACTCGATTGACTTTGATATATCTATTGTTATTATTGTGTGTGTATATATACAATATACATATATATATATACAAATATATATAATACACATATATTATGCAAGGTGAAGATAACGAACAGTGATCAATCTCATAACTCCTACAAGCAATACAAATAGATAGTTGGGCAAACACGGACCCCTGGACACACCAGAGGTGGGATCAGGTGCCTAGGAGGAGTAAGCATCCCCTGTTGACCGGTCACACCCGCCGTGAGCCCCATATCCTGATCAGGTAAACGGAGTTATCCGCAGTCAAAATCAGTGTGCCAAGAACGGCTTAACAATCGGTATGAAACACGTCAGACAGCATTTGACCCAATGCGAGGTTGTATTGACGAACTAGATCGTTATAACGACCATAGAATTTGCGAAATGCTGACTTCAATCGAGACTGTTGAAATCCCTGTACCATCAACTTGTTTGTCAGTAGCTTACCTCGATTTAAAAACTGACTATACCCAGAACAAGCTCTTACATATCGAATCAGTTGAGATATATAAACACCATATGCAGGTGATAATGGAATATTGCTACATAAATGTGGGAAGTTGACGATAGAGAAGCTGAAATCATCCCGTTTGTCATACAGTTGAGTTGTCAGTTTGCCGTTAATGTCTACTTTCAATAAAATATCTAAGTATGAAGCAGAAGTGGACGACTCTGTGATATCTGTATATATATAATATCAAAATTCGATTTAGTGTACTCAATCGACTTCAATATTCCCATTATTTTAACAGTTATTACCTTGAAAATATGTCTTAAAGGGATACCTGTTTTTTCTTCCCCCTTCTTTCTTCAAATTTTGTTTTTTACCTAGTGTATTTTTATTATGCTATACATGACCAGACCTGGGGTCAATTACTTTAAAATGTAATGCATTAAATTACAATTACATTGGAATTTTCACCTTTACAATTACCGTTACTTTCATTCATATAAGTAATTAATTAAATTACAATTACTTTGCTAAAGTAATGAATTACATTACACATTACAATGCAAAAAAAATACAAAGAAAATCCATGAACACAATTTATTTGAAATTAACTTTTAAATCAGATTGTGATTAAGTATAAATGACCATTGACTGAACACATTAAAAAACTTTTTTATTTGAAAGAATGTATTTTTAATGTATCATGTTTTAAAAATGATTAATCACTTTCATTGAAAACAAAAACTTAAATTATTTCATGAAATAAGAAATGATATGTAATTCAAATGTAATTGAAAAGCAATGGTTATTACTGGCATTTTTATGAAAGTAATGCATTACATTACAATTACGTGTAATTCAAAAATGGGTGCATTACACATTACACCCATTACTTAAAAAAATTTAATGATTACAATGCATTACCATTACACATTACCCCAGGTCTGTGCATGACCAATCTCTAAGCATAATAAAAAGTACAAACTGCTTACTTAGAATGGCATATAGATGTATTGGATGGGGAAATTTCACAATTTTTGAGAAATTATATGCTTTTACAATTTTTTTTAAATAAATGGGGGGTATCCACACTTCAGATGCTTGTGGTAGCTGCTGCATGCAGTATAACATTCTGCATGTATACCCTCTAAATATTGGAGAAAAGTTGCATATACATCTAATTTTAAAAGTATGTGAATACTACTTATCTTTCACCATACATCTTGATGACTGAATTTCAAGTTCATATAAATTTTCTAAAGAATTTTATATATAATTTTAAAAGTTGTGCCCGGAGGAAAAAGTTTTCATCAAGATATTTGGTAAAAGATGAGAGTTGTCTATACTTCTCATTTGAGTCTGAGCACACATATATAAATCATATATAGGTGGTTTGAGACCAAGATGGACATTTAAATGTTGTAAATCAGTGTGTTCATATGCATACACTTAAAATAATCCTTGTTTATAATGGAAAGTATTGTTGCATATATACATACTAATTTGCTACATTGTGTAAAATGACAACAACAAAAAATAATGAAAAGGACAAAATATATTCAAAACTTTATTTTTTCTACAGAAATGGAGCATGAATTAAAGTTAAAGTGCATGTGTAGGCTCTGTGGAGTGAAAATTCCCATTAATTCCAAGTCTCATCCCAAAGAAAACTTCAAAGCTGCAATCACCTCCCTTTATTATATTGACATTGACAGTGACTCTGAGAACATTCATCCTCCTGAAATTTGTACGGCATGTAGACTACGACTCACACGACACAGCCAAGCCGAAGATGGCATTGAAATTAATTTACCAGTTTTGTTTGAATTTGTACCTCATTCTATTAACTGTAACATTTGTTTTGTGAAACCTGGCAGACCAAAGAAAATATTAAAGAGGAAATTAAGCATCCCATCTCAGTCTAAAAGAAACAGTTTCATCCAGCAAGAACATTCTTATCACAGCACGAACAAAGACAGTCAAGACAAATCAAGACCTTCGACAGAGACAAAAGACTATCCTTCATCTTTTTCGTCCTTTTGTCCCCCTGTAGATAGTTCCC